>NC_053156.1:179634383-179934383 GCF_016835505.1 Polypterus senegalus | reverse complement strand
CAATTTATGTCAGCTACCTGTTGTCATTTGCTGACAGGAATATCTTAGCTAAGCTTCAATCCATCCTGTCCTCTCTGCTGGAAGTCATTAACTGACTGGCTTTGCACTACATCCAGTTTTGTATGGAATGGGTATACATACATAAAACATATATTTGCCAACATAAAACAGCAATATGTCCAGTTCTCCTAATGTTATTGGATTGCTTTACTTTACTCATGTTGCATAAAGGGCATCTAGCAGGAATGAAGCTGCTTTTGTTAAACCATAAGCAGTGACAAATGTTGTGGTTCAGTGTCCTAGGTCAGCCTGTGATTCATTTGTTTTGAGGAAAAGAAGCTTTGGAAGACATGATGGTACAGAATATGGTAGCTGGTTTGTTGGTAAGGTAACTGGCTGAACCTTTTAGTTTTTCACTTGGCCTACACTATTCATTGTAATAACAAACAAATCATTACATGTCCCAGGAAACAGTGCCAACTTCTCAGACACTGGTGCCTTACACCGTTCCCTGACCCCCAGAACACAGAGGATTAGATTAGATTATTTATTTATAAAAGCACATTTAAAACAACAGAGGTTGTGCCAAAGTGCTGTACAAAAAAGCATTACAATAAACACAATACAAACAATTATGCAAAAGCAGATTAATAAAACAAACAATTTATAACATCCACCACAGTCCCATCATACATAGTGGAATACAGAAGAAAACAAGTAGGTCTTAAGCCGACTTTTAAAAACCTCGATAATGGATGAAGATCTGATGTGCAGAAGCAAGTCATTAAAAAGCCTAGGAGCAACAACTGAAAAAGCTTGCTCTCCTGTCAACTTCATCCAAGATCTTGGCACTACAAGGAGCAGTCATCCAGATGACCTCAATGCGCTTGGTGGCACATAGAGGTGAAGGAGATCACAGATATACTTTGCAGCGAGACCATGCAAGTCTTTAAAAACAAACAACAAAATTTTAAAATCAATATGACACTTCACCGGTAGCCAGTGGAGAGAGGCTAAAATGGGGGAGATGTGAGAGAGGCAGTAAAATGCCATGTATGATCTGACATCTTCAGTTGTGGACCACAGTCAGATACAAATAGAGGCGTTTCGATGCATCAGGAGGGAGACTGCGCCACCAACCAATTAAGTACTGCAGCATCATAACTTCATAGATATGAAGTTGACTAGCATGTTCCATATATGGTTATTTCAGGACACCAACCAGGCACATTCACAAGATGACTGTGATTTATAAAGGCAAATTGGAAAGAAATATGCATATGCCAGGTTTTATAAATTAGATGTATGTTTGGCATACATTTTTTCCTGTTTTTTTGCCTATGCATATTTTCATGTTCAGATCCATGCAAAGTTCTGAAAAATGAGATCCCAGGGGCCTCATGTATAAAACTATGTGTAGAGTTCACAGTAAAACATGGCATATTTCAAATGCATAAAACTGTGTAAGCAAATTTCCATGCACTTCCCTTTTCTAAATCACAACCAACGTGAATTTTAAAGTACATTGATGTGCCTACAGTTCTTTCCCGACTCCTAGAATTTTGGATATTTGAATATGCAAATAAATATAAATAGCACCCTCCATTCAGTATTTGTTAAAAGACAATAGTAAAAGCACATACAAAAAAAATTTCATCAAATGCGAAGTGGAGGTCCTACATAGTGAAGTGGAGACAAGGAAAAACATACAATTTGGTGCCTTAGGCAGTGGTATGGCTGAGCCACAGAAGGAAATTGATGAAGTGTAACAGAAAAGTTGAAAAGTCGCACTGTGCCCGAAACAAAAAAAGAAGTGGTCAGATGTCAAAGTTGACGTGAAAAGGAGAGAGAGTGTGAGTGTTACATGGAAGCATATTAGGGCTACAGAGAAGAAAAAAGGGACGTAATGAAGAAAAATAAGGTCTATTTCAAGATTGAAGTTGAAATGTGAATTTAACCTCGAAATTTCCACTTTAATCTAATAGTTTATTTTGTCATTAAAGTAGAACATCATAAACTTCATCTTAAAATCGATGTTTCGTTTACTAGAGTTTCTTAAATCCCATCAGCACATTAAATGCTTCATATTCTAAGTGTTCCCCAACCCAGTCATCAATTGCTATGTGCTTCTTCATGATATTACAGCTCTCTGAACATTTTAGAATGCTAAGATGTAGACTTCATATCACTTTCATTAAGACATGCATTAAACCATATATTAAACATGTGGGGGCATAGTGGTGCAGTGGTAGCAACGACCTTTTGTCCTATCAAGAGATTGTTCCTGCCTCCTGCAAGATGTTTGGTGGGTCGTGCGTGACCCTGGAATAGAATAATTTATTGCAGTAGTACTTTCTCTGTCAAACATACCAACTCCCAAGTCCTGTCCTTCCATTTTCTCTTTCCATTTAGCCAATCGCCACACAATAAGTGTCTGCAATAAATGTAAAACCAGCTGAAAGCTTAGAATGCTGATTCTTCAAAACTTTTAAGGAACATTGAAAAATCTTCATTATACATGTTTTAATGTTTCCCTCCAGGTTCACACCAGTCCCCGCAAGCACAGAGAGCAAGGCAGAAACATTCCCTGAATGGTGTGTCAGCTCCAGTCATATACATTGAGTATATTATTCTAATATTATCCTAATACAGTAGTGTCCTAATTATACTGTTCCTAGTTTTGTAGCTGAACTCTGTTTTCAAAAATCTGTATTTAATTGTATGTTTGACATTTGAATAAAGATCTAAGTCTTCTCAATTCAGTACACATTACTTATTCTTTATTTAAAAATTGTTCTGCAGATACAGATTGTTTGCAGATTGTACACAATGGCTTAAACTGATTAAAGTTGAAAATTCATTAAAAGCCTGGAATCCTTTTTTTTTTGTGAAAATCATGTGCAGGATGATTTGGCTTTGTATGACACTGCAGGGGAAGGTTTCCTCCCAGCAAGCAGCTACCAACTCTGTGTGTGGCTGCCAAAATTTATCAGAAATGCCAGGAACATTATTTATGTTTTGCACTTTTAATGGAAAGGAAGATAAAAAAACTGCTGTAGCCAAGATGGACAATCTTTTCGGCTTGTAGATACAAAAGCAGCAGGGGATTTCAGAGATCACTTCATCAACAACAAAAAAAAAATCATTCATATATTACTGTATGCTTTGGGTTATATTATTTCTTTTGATATGTTCTCCAGCATAAATTCCAGAGTAAATAAAATGTAAATTTCTGGACAGGCCTGAGTTTAAATTTAGAAAACAGAATTCAGATAAAGAAAGAAAGCTTATTTATTAGATAGATAGATAGATAGATAGATAGATAGATAGATAGATACTTTATTAATCCCAAGGGGAAATTCACAAATTATAGTTTATAAATTATAGTTTATACAAATTATAGTTTAGAACATTGCAAACAGTATTCATCAGTCTGAGATAATGTTTATCTGGTTTAAGCCAAGAAAACTGAAATAAAAGGGTGCATATAAAAAGTGGAAAAGTAAAATAAATACTGTAAATAATAAAAAAACATCTCTTACAATTTATATCAGACACATACAGAAACACTGGATCAAAGAAATGCAACAGATGCCACAGCATGAATAGTAATCAGAGCAGCCGTATCTAAATTATGTCCCTAAAATGTTGTAAAGAAACTAAAAACAAATGCCCCAATAATCTATCAATTAAACATCCATCCATTTTCTAACCCGCTGAATCCGAACATAGGGTCACGGGGGTCTGCTGGAGCCAATCCCAGCCAACACAGGGCACAAGGCAGGAACCAATCCTGGGCAGGGTGCCAACCCACCGCAGGACACACACAAACCACACACTAGAACCAATTTAGAAACACCAATCCACCTAACCTGCATGTCTTTGGACTGTGGGAGGAAACCCACGCAGACACGGGGAGAACATGCAAACTCCACGCAGGGAGGACCCGGGAAGTGAACCCGGCTCTCCTCACTGCAAGGCAGCAGCACTACCACCGCGCCACCGTGCCGCCCATCAATTAAACACCAAGATCATATATCCATGCAAATCCTCCTACAAAATGTATAAATCATGCTCAGAAAATGACACCATTAGCATGAACAACACAATAATCCACAGTGAACTAACACCAGCTATAATCCTTAAATGCAAATATTTAATTGCAACCCAAACAGGCTCTTCACAATGTTATAAACCCATTTAAACTACTCCAGTGTTCATAATATACTAAATTACTAATAGAAGTGTGTTGGGGCAGAGTTATTTTTTTTTTTTGGTTGGAGGGTTGTTTTGTATTGTCTTTGGGCATTTTGATTTTGTTTTCCTGCATTATGGATATTTATCATAACATCAATTTTCTGTTATCTTGCCTCACTATTTACGTATTTCTAACTGGGAACTGCTTAAAGTGGCACTTTCTTATGCTCTGCATGGATTAGATGTTGCCCTCACACATGTCACCTCCCATCTTGATCCAGTGTTGTCACCAATTCCTTCCTTCTCCCCTGTTCCTACATCATGACTCTTTAACTCATTGGTTAGGACACCAATAAAAAATAGGAGATAAGAAGTACATAAGTTGTTAAACTAAGAAAAGTCAGGGATTATACAATATTGTATTTAGTCATGCGGTGGGCTGCGCCCTGCCCGGGGTTTGTTTCCTGCCTTGCGCCCTGTGTTGCCTGGGATTGGCTGCAGCAGACGCCTGTGACCCTGTAGTTAGGATACAGCGGGTTGGATAATGGATGGATGGATGTATTTAGTCAAGTACAAAAAGTATGTGTATTTTTTATTATGATTTTGCCTTTTGATAACTTTTGATAAATATGCTGTTTTTCTTTAGGTTCCTTGTATGTACCAAAGGAAAAGAAGAAACCATCATACACTGATATGACGAGCAGTTGACTATCAGGACAATACCTTAGGTGCAATCAACTGCAAACATAAAGTTATTAAGCATCTCAGTGAAAAAGGAGAAGATACCCAGTAACTATTTTAGGCACACTAGGATTGTTTACAGGTGATACCTTTTGTAATTTCAGTGTCAGGAGTCAGTGTCACATGTCAATAAGATTAACACTTGACTATGGAATGCCACTGCCATTAACATCATGCATATGCGTACTTCATTTACCTACTGACAGCTATTGATGAAGAAATAAAGCATGAAGCAGCTTGAAATCAAGTGACAAGAACAGAACAAATATTAGAGGTATACATTTATCTTTAATCAGGATGATGTTTAGTACAAATGTTTTAACATAGACAGAGTGCTAGTATCACCAGTCCACCTAACCATAATGCCTCACTGTGCCAGGGTTGGCATGAAATTTGTGGAATAATTATTATCACTGAGTATGCTTAACTGCATAAGGTTACCTGTTTTAACACTCAACACTGTGCCAGTCTTTTATGTCTTGTGAAGTAACTAACATCCATCCCCTTTTTTTCATCCCACACCCCAAGATTTGCAGTTTGAAATCTGACCACTGTGCCACCAGGTGACACTACTTCAAAATATATATTTTCAAATAACTGGAATAGAACTAAACATATACTTTATTTTTAGGTTTCTGGGCTATATTTCATGCAGTACACACTTTCCTGAATGACTATGTGATTGTGCCCTGTGGTGCTTGCTTCTATCCTTACATGCAAGTGCTACTGTGATGATCACTGGCTCTCTGTGATCCTAAACTGGGTGGATTAAATATACTCCTCAGCATATGCAGGATTAAATGAATACTTATAATTTTTTTCTGCTCTTGTCACTTCTTTGCACACTACACATATGCTTAACCATCTCCTTCACTAGCTGTCAGCTTGAACCTGTGGATGTATGGTGCTATTATTGATCCCAGCATGCAGTATCTTTGTGAAATAATGTTGTACTTTTGTGACATAACAGAATAGTTATTGCAAAATAAAGCAGTAATTATTTGCAAAATTATTAAATATTTTTGCAAAATGATGCAATTTATTTATCAAACAAAGCAATGTTTTTTGAGTGGTAGGAATAAGCTTCCACACTTGACCAAAAACACCAAACAAAAAATTTGTAGCATGAAAATAAATCTGAATAAGTGCTTAAAAGTATTTGTAGACATAACATGGACTTGTTTCATTGGCAAGAAAGCACAGTATATGTTCCCTCATTAACCTTATTTTGAAAAGAAGGCATATAAGCTCATTTATATATAGCTAACTTCAAATTGACTGGTATTTAGCTTTGGTTTAGTTTTCTTTCTCTTTTGTTATTTTCAGTTTCATTTGTGTATAAATGTTACATACGGTGCAATAAAAATGAAGAGAATATTTTTCTCAAAATTCTGTGCCCATCTGTTTGTATAGTAATATAAGAGTATTATGAAAGGTTAATGAGAAAAGACCACTTAGGCCAACAGTGGCTTATTCAGTTAATTTATTCTAAACATCATCTAGCTTGAGATTTAATGGTTTCCCTAGTAAAACTCTATACTACACGGTGTTCTGTCAGGACTGCAAAGACAGATGAAAAAAGGATAATGACCAGGAGATGAAAGCAAAGGCAGATAAAAAAAAGCAATGGGTCATGGAAGATGAATTAGAATGCAGCAAAGCAAATCCAAAATTCAAAGTCCTATAACAAAGCAAGACGTCTATTAGAACTCAATTGTGGTACACAAACACACTTTTAGATTGTTTAGTAGAATCCCCAGTCTTAGATGGTGTGCTAAATGCTAAACTGACCTTTTAAATGTATTGTGTATGAAGTTATCTCTCATAACCTTAGAGGCCAGGCTCCTTTGTGATGGGTCACCATGTCATAGCAACCAAAATTCAACCATAATAATTCATAAAAATGAATTATTCATATTTATTTACTTATGATGAAAACACACATACATTTTAATTCTTCCTTTTTGCAGGTATCCAGAATCAACTATTTGAAAATGTCCAAAACATTTTATCCCATGCTAGGAATAGCTTAAAATTTCAATGAGAAGTATAATGAAAATCAAATTTAAAGCATAATTCAGCATTTCTTTTACATACATCCAATCTGCATGGTAGATCAATCCATCCATCCATTTTCCAACCCACTGAATCCAAACACAGGGTCACAGGGGTCTGCTGGAGCCAATCCCAGCCAACACAGGGCACACACCAATCCCGGGCAGGGTGCCAACCCACCGTAGGACACACACAAACACAGGCCAATTTAGAATCACCAATCCACCTAACCGGCATGTCTTTGGACTGTGCTTACAAGAAATTTTTGAAAATCAAGATAGTCAACATTATATGCTGACCTTTAATAAAAGTGTTGTATTGCTTCCTGAATGAATTCAAGCATATTAGTGAAAATAGATCTTCCTCATTGGAATAAAATACAATAACAAAGTTAAAGGTTTGGGTCACAAGAGTGATGCCTGTATATTGTAAAGTTGGAAAAAAGCAAAGATTTGCAAAGAAAGAAACACAAGCAGTCAGCTGTCATATGTTGGTGCTAGAGCAATGTTCTTGCAGACACAAGTCTTCCTTCAGACTGACTGGTCCTAAGTGTTACTACATTTAAGGAAGCTCTTCAGAGGAAGAGATAGGGATAATTGTGAAAGCAGAAGTGACATCACAGGTTTTCTTTCCCATAAGGAAGGGCATGAGTCTGACAACACTACCTCCTGGCCCACGGTGGTATTACAACTGCTCTACGAGCCCTGAAACTGTTTTCTAATCAAGCATGTCTGACATATGTAAACATAATATGTGCCACTGTGACAAAACTTTCTTGTTGCTTAATTTTACAATTCCAACATATTGGTGAATCACCATTCTTCCCACCAAAACCCAAACTGACAGTTCACTGATGAAGTATAAAATATTTTATTTTTTTCTGTGATATATATTAAGTTAACTAGTGATCAGGGTCAGTATGACCATTTGGAACTTTCAGATATTCAGTAATATCGCCAGAAGGCATCTATTTTCAATAAATACAAACTACTGTTTGATATAAGGGATGGTGCAGTGGTGCTGTGGCTGCACTGCTACCTTGTATAAAGAATAGAAGGGTTCACATCCTGGATGAATTGTGATTATACATTGGAATAATGTATGTTTGTGCATTCATCCTGCAATGGACTGGTATAATTTCCAGGGACTTTCCTTGCCTTACACCCAATGCTTGCTGGGATAGGCTGCAGTTTCTATACAACCCTGCTCTGGATGGACCCAAAAAATGCAGAAACAATCAATAGCACAGCAGGGTGTAGTTATGAAGTATGCTGCTAGGTATTATGTGCCTTCATCACTCAAGTAGTAGAGTTAAATAAATGTGTTTTTCTGGTGTGTATTCTACATTTTCAGATATGACTTGGGAATTTTTATTTTATTCAAGCCACCAGGGCAGAATTTCAAGAGACAATGATGAGCATGATGATTGACATTGAAGGACTTGTTCATAAAGAGTTTGGTCCCTGTGAACAGAATGTTAATCAGTGACATTACACTGATATGCTAAAGTGTGGAATAAGGGAAGGCATCAGGAAAAAAAAAAGCATACCTGAACACGCTGTGTCATTAGTCAAAGAGTTTTTGACCAAAAACAATGTGGTTGTTCCTTTGCATCACTTGTATTCGCCAGATCAATATCCCTATGACTTCTTTTTGTTTCCAAATTTAAAACTGAGACTGAATGAAAGAAGATTTACTACTGTCAAAGCAATACAGGAAAAAATGTGTGAAGCTGTAGAAATGATAGCAAAAGATGAGTACAACAAATGTTAAGAGGAATGGAATAAGCACTGGGACAAGTATATTGCACCTCAAGGAGAGTATTTTGAAGGTGAAAATAAAAGTTTTTATAACAATTCCAAGAACTTTGAGTTCAGTCTTAGAAGAGCAATACATCTCTTGCTGTAATCTACAAATTACTTTATTACTCTTACAGATGACTTTTGCCTTTTCAGTGATATTGTTCACATGAAAATTGACATTTCTAATTTTCATTTCCACCAGTGCTCATGTGCTTATAAGCCATATGTTTAGACCAATTTTTTTCTTTTGCATGTTATACACCTGCTTTTTATTTATTTTTTAATCCCCTTTCTCATTGAGTGAGTTGTCTTCAATTTCCTGATGTTCCACATTTTATGATAAACTTTCCCTGCACTTCTGTATAATGCACTTTATTTACCACACTACACATCAAACATGTCAGTACAGTGATCCCTCGCTATATCGCGCTTCGACTTTCGCAGCTTCACTCCATCGTGGATTTTAAATGTAAGCATATCTAAATATATATCACAGATTTTTTGCTGGTTCGCAGATTTCTGCGGACAATAGGTCTTTTATTTTATGGTACATGCTTCCTCAGTTTGTTTGCCCAGTTGATTTCATACAAGGGACGCTATTGGCAGATGGCTGAGAAGCTACCCAATCAGAGCATGTATTACGTATTAAATAAAACTCCTCAATGATATACGATATGCTTCCCACGTGGTGCTTCACACACTTCAAAGCTCTAACAGCACGTATTGATTTTTGATTCTTTGCTTTTCTCTGTCTCTCTCACTCTCTCTGAAATTCTCTGCTCCTTACGGAGAGGGTGTGAGCAGAGGGGCTGTTTGCACAGTGGCTGTTTGCTTAGAAATTACGGACGTGCCTGTAAAAAATGCTGAAACACTATCTTTACGTTGATCCCTTCATTGTGGAGCTTTATCGCGGTGCTTCGTATACTTAAAAGCCCAACAGCCCTACTGATTTTTGATTGTTTACATTTCTCTCTCTCTCTGACATTCTCTGCTCCTGACGCCACTCCTTTGAAGAGGAAGATATGTTTGCATTCTTTTAATTTTGAAAGAGAACTGTCATCTCTGTCTTGTCATGGAGCACAGTTTAAACTTTTGACTAAAGGGTGTTATTTCATATCTAGAGGGCTCGCATAATGTTAAAAAACATATTTAGAAGGTCGTAAACAGGTATTTATAAATAAAGAATACTTCTTCATGGAAATTCATTTATCTGTCTGGAGTGGATTAACCGCGATAAACAAGGGTTTACTGTATAACTGTGCGGAGAATATTTATAAACAGAGTGAGAGAGTTTCTAAGGGCTTAAAATATATAAAAATAACCATACAAACATATGGTTTCTACTTCGCGTATTTTCACCTATCGCAGGGGGTTCTGGTACTGAAAATATGCCAGATTGCTCATTTAAGGCAGTGGCTTGTGAAACAAGGTCTAGTCAAGTAGAATGCCAAACTTAGCAGATGCAGCTGCTGGATCTTGTTCCCATTAGCATGTCAGATTACACAACTAGAAATGCAGCTTTGCATTTCCAACGAATCACAAGCTTGCCACATTCTCATAACCAATAATGCACATCTGACAGTGACAGTGTTTTTTACTCTGTATATCACATTTTTGTATAATGTTTCTCCTCTCCAAGAGATGCGGACATGGAAGAGAGATTATGGTTACTTGTAGAAGCCTTAAACAAATTTCAACCGATTCCAGAACACTTACTGCCACTCATAAGAGAGCATAAATTCTAACATTAATAGATAAATATATAAATATTGCTAGTGAGCAAGTGTCATTTTTTTCAAATTTTGGAAAACATATTTTACAGTTTGATACATATTTTTACTTTTTCTTTTTTGCAGGTTAGGTAGGTGCACTGGAGATTCTAAATTGTTCCTAGTGTGTGCTTGGTGTGTGGGTGTGTGTTTGCGCCCTGCCTGGGGTTTGTTTCCTGCCTTGTGCCGTGTGTTGGCTGGGATTGGCTCCAGCAGACCCCTGTGACCCTGTAATCAGGATATAGCGGGTTGGATAATGGATGGATGAATGGATGGTTTTGTTGTCATTATTTTGTTTATATATTCAGGCTGCCATTTTGCATATTTTGTGTATTTTGGTAGCCACATTCTTCTGTTGATAGCATGTGACTGCTGGGAGCATTCTTAATGCATGTTCTGTTTGTTTAAGTCTTCCTCAGTTTCACTGGTTTCCAAGGGCAGGCATGTTGTTCCTGCCTGGTGCCTAAAGCTCTGAGAATGTACCACACCTCCCCATCTATATAACGGATGCAGCTAATTTGCAACTAACACTAAAAGCATTAAATACTGCAACTTACATTTACGTATTGGGCTGACACCTTTATCCAAGGCTGCTTACAACACTAATGACACAATTAGTTACATTTCTTTTTGGCTTTTCCAGTTGGTCACACAGTGTCAGTAGCATGCTTGGAGCCCATAACCTCTGGGTGTGAAGGCCAAAGCCTTAACCACTACACCACACTGCCTTTTAGTCTAGTATTCTGGGAGTTTATGTTGGCTTTATAAAGGCAGCTTAATCTAACTATTTCAACATTAGTGTAAATCTAGGATAACTTTAATTTGTGTCTTTATGGATTAAAAACCTTTTGATCAGTTTTGTACATAATTCTAATAAATATTGCAATTCTCTCATTTGTAGCTTAAAAATCTATAAAACCAAAATAGAGACAAACATTGAGATAAAAAACAAACAGATAAAGGAATCTCTGCTAGTGCAAATATTCCATTATCAAATCCCAATAAACAGTCACAGAGATATTTTCTCTACATTCATAATGTGATTTACATCAAAGGAGGAAAAAAGGAAAATGTAGTATTAAATTAAAGTTGCTCCTTTCATATTTTTAATAAATGTTTTTATTAAAAATACAGCACCTTAGAATCCACACACAATCACATAGATCGTTTTAAGAAATTTCTCTACACTGTTCTTATAAATGTTTAGGAAACAAATTGGGGCACTATATATTGAAGTTTTGTTATCCAGGGACTTCTCTATGCAGGACTCTGTGAATGCTTATTCAGTATTGTAATATTCATACTCTGGCTTCTCTTCATTATGTCCATTGAACTTTTTCTTGTCCTTTACAATCAGATCTAAGAAAAAAAAACTTTCCTATACATTTCCCTATTTCTCTTTACTTACATGAATTACTTTACTTATTTTTCTATTTAGCAGATGTATGTCCAAGGTGATTTAATATGAGCAATTGGAAAGTTTCACCTTCATGTTCAACAGAAGGCACAAGAGGTGTAGTACCATAGTTATTCTGAAAGACAGCATAAAAACTAGAAGCTTCTTGTCAGTTGTTAAGACACTATAGTTGCTAAATTTCAGGATGACAGCAGAGGTACTAAAGGTAAACAGTCCCAAGGTACCATGTCAGTAAGTGTGTTTTCAAAAGGCACATGAACAGTAGATTCAGGGCACTTCTGATGGTCATGAAAAGCTCATTCCATAGCCTGGCAAAAAGATCTTAGAAGCACTCTCCAGCATTAGCATGTCCGGATAAAGAAGGAACACTTAGCTGGGCAAATGTAGAATGGAGATTTTTGTAGGAATGTAAGAAGATACCTATCAACATAGACAATAACAGTTAGTGAAGGGAGAGAAGGCAGGGAATCAGATAAAAAATGTAAGTGATTTGAAGTATGTAGACAAATGGTGAACATGCAAGGAAAGGCAAGATTGTGCATGAAAATGAAGTTGTGTTGATGAAAAGGTAAGTGGGCATGAGAAAATGGAAAGAGGAAGAGAAGAGAGGAGCCAGATGATCTTGGGGAGTCAATAAAAATGTTGAAGTCACCTAAAATGATAAGAGTATCTATGAATGAGGAGATTAATGAGAGACAGAAACCAACTTTATGCAGGAATATTAATACCAGGAGGATGATAGTTCACAATGAGAAACAAGTTGTAAGGGAGTACACCTTAACAGCAATCCATTCAAATAAAGAAGAAGAGATGACAGTTTGGCATTTCGACTGTCCACCAGAAATCAAAGATGAAGAGCAATCAATCTGGAAGAATATCATGGCGGTGGGTATGACAGGAATTGGATTAATAAAGGAAGAGAAAGACAATATTGGACGAAAAACTTCAACAAGATGCAACATCAGAAAATAGGATGACAGATATACAATCAAAGCATCATACAAAAGTCTAATTTAGCTGATTAACTGCTGGTGTCATAACACAAATGCACAATGCTAGATAACCTAATAAGGAAGACAAAGGACAGACTTCACAAAAATACAATGTTTTGTAGATGAAGAATAACATACTTAATTCTCTAAAGCCATGTAAATAGCTACTTACCTTTAAATATGAACTAAACATGATGAACTACAAATTCTGCTGAGCTGCAACAAATGACACAAATAATTGCCTTAGATGTTATCTAAATGGGTCGGCATCATAGAAGGCAAATGTATTAGCAGTATTGCCACAAAAAATGTTAAAACTTATAAGATAGCTCTCTACTAGTGGATAAAATGTCTCAAGTATACACATAGCCTTCAGATATGTT
This sequence comes from Polypterus senegalus, assembly GCF_016835505.1. Classification (NCBI taxonomy): domain Eukaryota; kingdom Metazoa; phylum Chordata; class Cladistia; order Polypteriformes; family Polypteridae; genus Polypterus; species Polypterus senegalus. The sequence goes on along the minus strand of NC_053156.1, from coordinate 179,921,027 downwards.
TGCTGGATGCCTCAAATAAAGTAGTAGTGAGATTACTAGAATATTTCTTCAATTAACTAAGAACTACTTCTTATGGGAACTTTAGTTCAATTCAAGAAGCTTAAATTCAGTAACATGAAATCACCCTGTGATATGGCTGCAGTGTGTTTCATACTTTATTTGTGATTTATTCATGTATTACTTTGACTTCCATGTTATTTTCTTTGACTGGTGATTTTCATTTTTTCTCTGGTACCCAATGTTGCCGGAACTATAAACAAAGTGGAAGTGGCCAATTAAATGTGGATGTGGAATCACAATTGACAATTACCACTTTAAAAGAAGGCCTGACGACGTGGATGAGATCATCTTCTTCTCAAACTTATTTGGAAATAAGGATGCTTACAATCAGTCATTTAAACTTTTCTTTTTCTAGCATTTTATGAGCTTATTTCCTGTTCAGTACTGTTATGTTTTCTTTTGTCCATTTGGAGCATGTCTGTGTAAGCAGATATACATGATGTCCTTTACGTAGAGTCACTGACAAGAAATTTGCTCATTGAGTCACTGCACCCTTCTAGAAGTTATCCTCCAATCCTCCATTGTTGGAATGTGAACTTAGGAACTCGAATTAAAGCTGCCAGTTCAACCACTCAGCTAAAGGAGAACTCCATTAGCCAACTGCAGATCTGGCTTTTAGCTTGTGAAGCAGCTTTCCTACACCTCAATTTTCTTAACTTCACTGAACATGCTATCTGTTATACAAAGTTAACTGTAGGCCTTTGCAGGCTCAACCACAAGGTGTGTTACTTTCTTTTTTACACCACATGCATTTTAACTTTTTTATCTATTTGTCCATGCTAAGGTCCAGGCAACTCCGTAATACATGACTGCTTCTTGAATAATTTTGATTCCTTACTTCTTTGTGATAGTTAAGTTGTAACTCCCTCCTCCCATCCATGCAAACAAGCTTTGTCATTGTATTTTGGAATAATGTAAATGTTAAATTGTTCTGTCCAATCGTTCTACACATTCTTTATTCTTCACATAGGCAATATCATAAGAGTCTTTTCCACTCCTCAAATTTTGGTGTCTTTCATCACATCACTGTAATTATCTCTTAATTAAATGACTTTACTTCTTCCTTTAACCAAAATGCAACTAATTCTATATCAGGTGGCTCAACTATACGTTGGCTACATGTCTAATACAGGATTGTCTAGGAAAATACATAATTAATTATAAGTGTCATTAATACAGTATATAAACACCACTACTTTACAGAATTTCTGTTGTTTACCGAGTATGCTTATAATGGAAAAATAACTTGAGATAATGATGTTCTCTCTGTCTTAAAGCATTGAAACATGTTTTGTCATGGGAGGGTACCAGGGTGATACAGTTTCTCTTCTTTATGGCCTTTATTATGTAGACCTTAATAGAATGCCTCAAATCCCATATTCTTACCACACTGTCAGGTACTGTAGTTCAGTACCTCCCTCTTCATGTAACTTCTGGCAATTGGACAGAGCAAAAGAATAGGCAGGAGAAAAATTACATAGATTTTATTCATGTATTATAGATCAAATAAATAGTGCCATAAAACAAAAGCAAAATAAAGTAGGGCAATAAATATCAATACAACCTGGCACTGCTTGATACTTAGTCTCTTGTCAGATGTCAGTCAGAGCATTCTTGGATTGACTTTTGTCTCTTCCTGTCTTCTCCTTCTGACCAGCTTTTTACTGATTTTATAAAGCTAATCTTGGTGTGATGTGGTCATTCTGTCTCCAAGACAACATGGACTATTTTCTTGTTTCCGAAAATGCATTCAGAGCTCATATGCTTCTGTCATTAGAGCCAAACTACTGTAGTGTAATGTACTTCTGTAACTAGGGACAGTGGTTGTAAGAAACACTTTTGTGTGCATCCAAGTTCATAAAATGTCAAAAACTGGCCGCTTTAGCTCATGTTTCTGAAACAATAAATGGGAGACAACAGCATAGAATGTTTGTATATCTTACTAACCTTTTATGAAATCATACATGCATTATAGTAACAGCAATCAACCAAAATGAACAGTCAAACAATACAATTTTCTGTAGCAGAGATGAACACACTTTCTACTTAAACCAATTATCGAGTAATTCTTAAGCAAACATTGAATCATTAATGGACAAGCTGCTTTTAACATAATAATGTATTTCAGAACTTAAATGCAAAATTAGATATCTTTGTACTGGTCCACATTTTAAAAATTAAAAGAGTTCTGCTCCCATGTCAAAAAACCAGCACTGAATTTATTGCTCACTGGATTTTAGCTCCACTTAAGGCTAAACACCCTGTTCTCTACACAAAGAACTGTGGACTCTAGAAAGCATTTTCAAGCCATCCCTATATGCTGAAAATGCCAAGTAGTCCAAAATATCCAAGCTATTAAGATTATTTAAATAAAAATGAAAGCGAGAGGTGTGTGTTTTGTGGTGGGGATGGGCAAAGAGAGTAGAAGAAAAAATACTGAAAAAGGCTAAATTCAATACTACCAAGTCTTCTGCCCCTTTGTGATCCTATCCATTGAACAAACCAATAAATACCACTAATGGCTCAGTATCAGCTGTAGCTCCTTTTCTCACTCTCAGTTCTGCCTTTTCTCCCTTCAAACAAGATGGACCCAGTAAATGACTCCCCTCCCAACTCCAAGCTGTACTCAAGACTGCAGGTGGGGTGACTTTATGCTGCCCTCTAAAGACCACCTCCAGAGTTCTAAATGTTGTTCTGAAGTCCTGTGGCAGCCCTCAAGGTGGCACCAAATGATCCTGCACTTCCGAGCTGCAAGCAAGATTTACAAGGGGCAGAAAACCAACAGGCTGCGACCAATCCTATTTTATTTTTGTTCTGATTTTTACTTTATGTACTCTTTGTTCCTTGTTCTTTTACTTTTGTTAAAACAGAATTCAATCCAAATCATTCACATGCTCATTTTCTTATTTTAATGATGAACACACATTTTCATACAAGGATAGAAAGGCAGGGATTGGCAGTAGATGATATATTTGGAAATTATGAAGTGTGTCCCAAACAAGAAATATTTTAAGTACTAATGTCTTTATGTGTTTTATTGTTATATTTACCATTTTTGAGTTGTTATTTTTCATACTTTTACTTGTCATAACGTATCGTTCATTGATATCTCCTGATATTCCTTGTGCTTTGTGGGTGGAAGCCAAGGAGTATAGGCCACCTTGACATCACCACTCCTAAGCCCTCCCTTTGGCTGTTTAACCAGAGCAGAAAACACTCAGCAGTAGGAGAACCCCATTTATGTAGGTATTGTGAGTACTGCTTTTTCCTTTGAATTTTCTGTTTTTCTAGACTCTGTTCCATTCATTCTGAACAATCGTAGTGCTGAGGTGTCACCAGCTGCATGGCTGCACTCAGGTCCTAATCTGGAATCTTGAGTTGATTTGTCATATGGTAGGTGCAGCAATGTGCTGTATCAGTGTGTGCTCCTAACCTCTTTCTTTCTCTCTACATCTGGATTGTGTTTTGGGGCTTGTTTGCTTAGGATTACCTATTAAGCAACTGTTTTATAACAATTTTTACTTTTTTGAGCATTTTACTTGCACTGTCCTGTTTTTTTTTTTCTGATAAATCCTTTATTTATAGGATTTTTTTGGTTGCTCTTTTGTTTACAAGCCAAGGGTCTATGGTCCTATTTTGGGGCTTTTTTTAAATTTTAGGACATCTCTTGTTTTTTTACTAGCTGGCCTTGTTTGGGGTCTGCTGGGCCAGAATCCTGCAGTTGGCAGTTTTGAGGCTAGTTGGATTTGGGGTAAGTCTCTTTGGGCAGGCTGGTTACATTATGGGCCTGCCTTTATGGTCCTTTTAGGACAGGGTTTCCCCACCTTTTTTGCCCTATTTACCCTTTCAAAAGTAAATCTGACCCCACTCTGTTTTGTTCAGTAATTTGAATTTATACTTCTACCATAATAAAGTGATTGACAAATGGTAATTTTTAAGATACTTTTAAAAAATTATATTTGAAGTTCAAATAACAATAATAATAATAGTACATAAAAATGCTATTTCAAAAAATAGGCTTACTTCAATTTTTTTTTCTCAACTTCAGCTCTTTTGATCAATTTTACTTCCTGAGTAGGTGAAATTTACACCGGGGGTAAATTTACCTTGATTGGGATACCCTGTATTAGAAGAAAAGTTGGACGTCTGGAGGAGAGAGGCCTTCTTTAGGTTTAGACGTCTGTAGGAGTGATTTCTTTAAATGAGAACCATTTTATTTCATGTAAGCAATTAAAGTAGCTGATACATTGTATTAAATTGTTTAGCTTTGTCTCCCTTGCAAAACAAGCTGGGATCACAGAAGAAAACTATGGGGGGAAAGAAAAAGGGACTTTAGATACTCTACCTTAGAACATGCTCTTTTCTCTTTTGAGAGAAAGGCTGGCAACATCTAAACAAGGTGAAAATCCAGAACAGAACTCAACAGTCTGCCACTTTTGGTTGTGTATCAATGATCTTCTATAAGTAGGACTCAGGAAATGAACATAACAGGAATGGACCTCCATCTACATATTGAACAAGGCATATCACCATAATACCAAACAGGAATTACTTTTCTGAAACCAAAAGCACAAGCGATTGCGCAAGCCCTGTGTAAAATCATAAGCAAATTTGGAACTGTGTCTAAAAGAAAGTCATTCTGTCAACAATAAAAGCCATGGTAGTTTATATGGCTGTAAGTTTTGTTGTTTCTTGAGTTTTGTGACAAGAAAAGACCTTATTAAAAGCATCTGCTTTATTTTAACAAATACTAAACTTTGTTCACAAATGGCATAGTCAGCAGGAAGTAAAGGGGTGCCAAACAATGGAATGTAGTGCCAAACATGACAGAAAGAGGACAACAAAGTAACAGCATAAAAGATTTTTTCACTTTATTGCAGTAGTTGCAATGTTGGAACTTTCATTTTAGAAAGTTGCTGGGCATGATACTGGTTAACAGCCCCAGCAGACTAGAAAGAAATAGTGGATTAGTTATTGTTTGAGATAAAAATATGCAGACTGGAAACCTCCCTAAAGAAAGTAATACGATAGGACATTGCTGTTTAGTAGTAACACCTCTCCAGTTTTTACATGGTTCAAGCTGGAACATGAATCACTCAAGTTGGAGAGTGCAAGTGTCAGGAATGGGCTTTTACCCTGCGTCTAACCCTACTTTATGTCTGCCATGAACCCCTGATCACTCCCATCTGTGCCTTTAATTCAGCAACTTTTGTTATGCTACAGTCACACAATGGGCCAAGGGACACAAGAAGTAGAGACTCAGATAGTGCTTTTGTGCTAGTATCTGCATTTTTGACTTTGTAATTATTCTGTGTTGCTTTCTAATTTTTGACCTTTGTTATGTCCTTGGATTCTTCAGGTTTTCTCTGGATGTTTTTTTATTTTTTACTTGCTTTCCTGTTTATTATTCCTTTTTTCCTTATTAACATTTTGTATTTGTCTTTTCTGAATTAGTTCAATATAGCACTTTATTTTATTTTGTCTGCTTTTAGATACATTTATTTCAGTAACACTTTAGGTATTGCAAAAATATATCTGTTACTCATTTACTGTTATGTAACAACCTTAAAAAAGCTTCTTTTGGTTTTCATTACACTTGCAAAGCATCAGTAAATAGATTTTTTGTCAGATATATGATGAATTCACAGATCTTATATATTGTAATACTAGCAAAAAACCTGCGCTTCGCAGAGGCAAAGTACTGCCTTAAAATTTTTATTAAGAAGAAAATTAAACCTTTTTAAACTGAGGGAAAATATACCAATAATTATTTGTTAAGGATCTCTTTGTATACCACATTGTGAGTTCGGCCCTCCGGTTGTAATATGACCAAGCTGTGCGCTGAGCTTACTCTTGAGCATGCAACATACAGTTGGCCATGTGAACAGTAATCTTGTTTCAAATCTCACAGCTTGGATTGCTGCTGTCATAATCGGTTTGAGTTTCATGGTTTGTTTCAATTACGACAGTATTTGTAGGACTTGTGTTGAAGTGACATTCGGCATCTGTCAAGCGTAAGTATACAACCGGTTTCATCGATAACTTCACATTCAGCTTTTGAGAGTTTAAACATTCATAAACATCAAAGTGTCCACTACTAAAATCGTCACCTGTGAATCTAAGATGTTTAAGAGGCATTGGTGGTTGTCGAAAGGTGTAAAATATTTGGCCATTTCGGTACACTTGAAAGCGACAACCGAACAATTCAGCGGCAGCCATCAACTCACATGCAGAACCATAGGTGAAGGGCTTAAGCATTTCACTCTTATAGTGCTCCTGTGTAGTATAATTATCTCCTGTACCGTCATCAGTCCACACCTTGAACCTGTCCCAGTCATTCAATACATAAGACACAATGTTCCTCCGGATATCAAGAGTGAGCCTGATATGGCCGTGCAATATGTAACAAAGAGAATGGAAAAGGTAGGTGCCATCTCTGGGCATGGAAACCACTCGGTAAGTGACAGTTCTTTGATCGATGGTGATCACCTCGATAGACATGTTAATGGGGTACGGTTGGAATGATAAAGGAAATGGGTACCTGAACAAAGTAAAGTAAGTCTAAAATACCTAAACAATAACTATAATTGTAATAAATGAACAATAAAACAGGGAAGAAGCTGTGGATTAAATAAAAAGGTTGTAGTTATCAGCAGGGAGACGTGAATCCCATGGCGAAGCAAGGAAGTGAATGTAGAGACTGGAGTGACGGACGGCCTTATATAGGCAGTCAGCCAACAGCGTGGGTGGCGTTGGGATGGGGGACCCATCGCCGCCTCACACGGTGATCAGGCTGCAAGCTATGGACATATATATATGTACGTAAGTAGGATTCAGTTAGCGTTGGGAACCCACATACGAAATTTCTTGAAGATGGGCCCATAAGTAACAAAGATTGTTGAAAAGTTCAATATGGCGGCCGACAGTGGCATCATACCACCGAAATAAGTACCAAATTTCAGCCTTCTACCTACACAGGAAGCTGGAGAATTAGTGACGTTGGAAAGTTCAATATGGCGGCTGACAGTGGCGTCATACCACCGAAATAAGTATGTACATTGGTTTCGGTTAGCGCAGGGAAGCCGCCTACCAAATTTCGTGAAGATGGGGCCATGAATAAGAAAGTTCCACATGGCGGACATTGTTGATGTTATATGTAGAATTTCGAAATGAAACCTGGTTAACTTTTGTAAGTAAGCTGTAAGGAATGAGCCTGCCAAATTTCAGCCTTCTACCTACACGGGAAGTTGGAAAATTAGTGACGTTGGAAACTACAATATAGCGGCCGACAGTGGCGTCATACCATCGAAATAAGTACGTACATCGGTTTCAGTTAGCGCAGGGAAACCGCCTACCAAATTTCGTGAAGATGGGGCCATAAATAGGAAAGTTCAACATGGCGGACGTTGTCGACCGTTATCGACCGTTATGACCATTTTGTGTAGAATTTCAAAATTAAACTTGCTCAACTTTTGTAAGTAAGCTGTAAGGAATTAGCCTGCCAAATTTTATCCTTCTACCTACACGGGAAGTTGGAGAATTAGTGATGAGTGAGTGAGTGAGTGAGTCAGTCAGTGAGGGCTTTGCCTTTTATTAGTATAGATCAATAGAAATGTGTCTCAGTTAAGCCACCTCAGACCACTGCAAAGTGAAGTCTTTATTAGTACCGTGTTTCCCCAAAAATAAGACCGGGTCTTATATTAATTTTTGCTCCAAAAAATGCACTAGGGCTTATTTTCAGGGGATCTTATATTTATTTATGTACAACAATATACATTTATCCAAATACAGTCATGTCATCTTCTTCTGGAATATCCTCATAACTCTCCACATTCAAACCCTGAATTTCGGCCTGAATTTCTTGCAACTCCAGCCGCTTTTAGGATCCTCCAGGATCGATGTGCACGCTTCGATGTTTGATGATTGGTTCGATGTGGTGAAGCAAAATGCCGACATACAAATGCATTCATGGTGCTTTATATTCAAGCGTCGCATATTCCCTATCGTAATGACACAAGATATTTGAAAAATCTCATATACCATCTTCTGTACTGTCTTTCTTTATTTTTTTGCACCTTCACAATACCATCAAAATGTACGGCGGCGTATTTGACCCACAGAGAAAAAAAAGGGCATAATGAAAATGTCTATTTTGTGATTAAAGTGGAAATTTCGGCTTTAAACTCGAAATGTCCACTTTAACCTCGTAGTCTACTTTATCATTAAAGCAGACCGTCATAAACATCATCTTAAAACTGACCCAGTTGTTAAATCGTTACGTGTTTCTGGGGCTTCCTCCTGACCTGACAACAGCGGCAAGCAGCATCGCCACACAGAACGCATTAAATTTATAATATTCCAGCTCTCTGCACATTTAGAATTCTTAGATTTATACTTGATATCACTTTCATGATGAAATTCATTAAAATATGTATGTTACATTTTACAGATAAATCGTTATCTTTGTTTAAATAATGAATACTGTTAATAGTTACACATATGGGGTGGCAGAGCGGTAGCACTGCTGTCTCGCAGGGAGTCATGTCCCTTGTAATCCCTGCCTGGAGTTTGCCTGTTTTCCTGGTGTGTTTCCACAGTATGCTCAGTTTTCCACCCAAAGAGATGAAGGTTTGGGAATTTGGTGAAGCTAATGAAGTTAGTGTATGTGTGTGCGTGTGTTCACCTTGCAATGAGCTGATGCCCCGTCCAGTGTTATTGGTTCTGTCTTGCACCGATGCTGCTGGAAAGGGCACATCCCTGAATTGATGGATGTAATCATTAAACATCCTTTTCAGAGATATTGTGGCAAGGTGTCCTCGGAATTGATGGAATCTGATTGCTTTTAATTCAGAAAAGTTTAATGGCACACTAGTTGCATCGCATGAAGTATAAACTTGGTCTTGGGCGCCTTACTTTTCAGCTGACAATCTTGACCAAGGCTTATTTCTGGGGTAAAACTTATATTACAGAGCAGCCTGAAAATCATGCTAAGGCTTATTTTCAGAGAAGGTCAGATTTTCGGGGAGGTCACATTGGCAAACACCAATAAACACTTTACTGATGCTTTGTAAGTGCTATGATGGCCCAAAGAAGTACAAAGTATTTGTTAAGGTCTTGTTACATAATAGTAAATGAGTAATAGACTAATATTTGCAGTACCAGAACTAAAGTATTACCCTTGTTTCAATTCATATTCATTACATTTACAAAGAAGGATACTCTTTGTGATGTTAAAGGAAATCTGCAGAAATACTTTGGTGCACCCAGTTAGCCATGCTTAGCATAGAGGTGCAGTGTGTAGCTGTCCTTCAGCCTGATATTTCGTGACGAAGAGTCAGTATGAGGCTAATACATTGGTGGGTGCATCAAATCAGTGTGCACCTGACAAAAAAGTAATAAAAATAATCTTGTTACAGAAGCTTTAATACTTTAAACAAAGAATAAGTGGAAATTGTGGTGTGGACACCATCACTTAGAAAACTACTGCATGCCAGATTTTGTACTTACTGCTAATGAATGCACATCTATTGTATATGCCAGGTTTGTTTCTTGCTGTCAGTGACACACACTGTAATCTTGAAAAGAGATAGTGAAAGGAGTAATCTACTGAACCAAGAATTCAATAAATTTGTCATGTTTGGTGGTGACTCCCAGCCTCCTAACATTTTATGTCATATATTAGGTTTTAGGACTGCATTGTATGATAGTATGGGGTTCACCTGTTGGGGTATCAGGCTGCTGTACTTAGCTTTAGAAAACATAACCAAAATGATGAGACCCTGTAAAATGTATGAAAGGAGGTCTCAATAAGGGCATCTGCAGATGTGTAATTGCCTGACATAGTCCTCTTGCTATTTATGAATGAAAATGGGATGCCATATTGGGTTACTAAGACAAATTTGGGTCCCCCACCTTTACTGGAAGGACCTCTCTTCTGCCTCACCTGAGACCATCCTATCAAAGATCATTTTGGTAGGTGCAAAACTAAAGGGAGTTTATCACAACTGTTCTTTTGGGTAGAAGTAATATTTTCTGTTATGAGCAATATAAGGTCCATTGTGTGCTATACTTATTCTACTGCTAATTACTAATATTAGATTTGAACAGGTTGTACAGAATATCATGGGATCTTTGAAAGAATCAGCACAGGTGATAGCAGTACATACTGGTAGTCTTCACATAGTAAGCAAGCCTTTCCTTTTATGCACAGTTACCTCTAGTAAGGAAGTAATTGTTTAGTATACTCAAGCTTTTTTAATAAAGGGGATATTAACAAACCAGGTCAATTTATTCAGTTTACACCTACTTAAAGATGTAGATAAATTATTCGAACTAAAACACTTTGTTCATGTGTTTACAATCCGCAGATAGATGGCTTGGTAGAAAGGCAAATTAGGCACCATTAAGATACTGTGTAAAGAGATACTAAATGGTGGAAAAGATTCAGTATGTGTGGCTTTAGGACTTATAAATGCAAAAAGTAATATACAATATTTATCACATCAACATATTTCAGCATTTGGAGTACTTTCTATTCATAAGTGACTACTGGAATAGTAGGAAAATATTTAAATGATCCAACAATTGTTACAGAAGTTAACTGCTAAAGTCCATAAATAATTATTTGGATACTGTTCTCTAAAAAATTTAATTAATAAGCCCTAACTACATATGATATTTGCACTGATTTAGATGTAGTGGTAAGAGCCCTAGCAGATTATCTCAGTCCAAGTGTGAAGATATTGAGGTTGAATTGACTTTAAATGTCATTGAGGAATACAGAATCCCAAGGTTCAGCTTCATTGTGCTCATGACAAGACTCATAGTTCCTGGTACTTCTGAAATAACTTTTGAAATTTCATCCATGTTTCTAAGCTATGCCCAGAGCAGATTATTTTACTGAAAATCTTATACACCTTTGGCATTCTTAACAATAACAAACATCTAAGCCAAAATATGAGATAAAAATGATTAGAAAGATTAAAAAATAAGAGGTAAGGTCAATAAACACAGGAAACAAAGATAGGTTGTCAAAAGCAAGAAGCAAATTATGTTTGGATCTGTAACTCAGATGAGGAAGTGTTTTCATGGGTGACCTTAAATTCTATTGCATTGTGATCAACAGTCACAGCCTCCGAGGACGCACCCATAACAACCAGTCTGTTAGCTCTAACAATGCGAAACCAAACTAGAGGCGACCACGAATTTGCAAAATGACAGATGATATGGTCCAAAAACTATTTTATAATTAAAATAGAAAGGGGTACTGAAATTTGGATACTAGAATTAGAGTCATCAAAATGAATGTAAAAATACCCAAACTGACAGAAGAATTCCTATAAAACTAGGAAAATGGAACAAACCTCTAACAACTTTCAGTCTATTTAAATGTTCTGTGGTACATTGTTCTTTGTGTACAGAGTCCAAGAGGTAGGGCCACCCTGACATCACTTCTGTTGAGCCCCCACTCTGGAACAGTGTGAGGTTTTTTACAGTGGCTGGAGTGCCATTCCAGCCACCAAACCCTGAGTTTTCCCTGCAAGTTGGATGCCATGCTTGCAGGACTGGATGCAGGTTAACGTTATGCATAGGGTGAAGCAATTGCAGCTTAAGGGCCTTGCTCAAGGGCCCAACAGAGTAGTCATTTCTGGTGTTTACAGGATTCAAACTGTTGACCTTTCGATTGCCGTTACAGGTCCATAGCCTCAGTGCCACCGCTCATTTTACTGTGGAGTTTTGAATGTCCTGCTTTCTGTGTGGAATTACTATTTTCTGTGTTTTCTTGCTTCTGATTGAGGATTCTAATTTTATGTTTTTGTATTGGGACTGTTTACATTTTTAGGTAAGTCCTTCTGCCTCGTTTTGCTCTGCTGAGCCTTTTCTCTGTATTTTGCTGTTTTTGTAAATAAATCTTTCATTTAAATTCTTTGTTTGCCCTTTTAAATACAACTCAAGAGTTTCTGGTCATGCCTCCTGTTGTGGGGCTTTTTTGAACATTTTAAATTGTTTTGCGAGCTACCCATTTTTCGGCCTGTTGGGCTGCAGTCTTCAAGTAGTATTGGGGGCCTGGCTGGATTCAGTAGGTGCCTCTTCTATGCAGGGTAATGAAGATCATGGCCTGCTTTTTATGGAGTTTTTGGATGCCTTATGCCCATTTTTGGCTTTGTGGAAAGTCCACATCATAAAAAGGTCATATAGCTTTTGAGGGAAGTCCCCTCTACTTTTCACCAAAAAACAAATCTTCTTCTTATAAAAACATAGTAGTCTTCATATTTTGACTAACTTTAAACATTTAAAATTATTGAGAATAATTGTAGTAATATAATTAAACTAATAATTATAATTTAGAAGAATTAAGTAAATGAACGTTAAGCATAATTAATACATTAGTGATACAGAATAAAGCAGTAGAGTTAAATATTCATTAATTTACAAATTGATTAATGAAAAACACACAAGTAAGCAAATAAATAAGGAAAACACAAATATGACATACAACTTGTGCTTAAAATGCAAGACTTCTGGCATTGCATGGCTTAAGAAGCTATTCCAGCTAAATGTCCAGCTAAATGTCACCTGATTTAGATTTTTCTTGCATATCTAATATTTTTAATTGACTGTTCAAATTGATTTTGCAGGTGATCCAAATCCAATTTAAATGTCCACTGTGAAATATGACGGCCCGGACACACACAGGCGGACACCGTTTTCAATCATCACCCCACGTTTATTTACAATATATTTACAAAAGTCAAGTGCACCACCACCAAACCCCCAGTCTCCCCAAAGTCAAAAAGTCACTGTCCACACACACCTCCACGTCCATGTCCACGTCCACGTCCTTGTCCTTGTCCTTGTCCTCGTCCTCGTCCTCGTCCTCGTCCTCGTCCTCGTCCCCGCCTCCTCCCCCAACTCCCGCCTTGATTGCAGGGCGGCGGCTCCTTAAATAGGCGGCTGATTGCCGACCGCACCCAGCCACCTGTGACACCACCAACATCCATTGTGAATGTGTCCTATATGCAGAAATTAATTAGAGCAACGCAACCTTATTTGCATTGAGAAAACATAATCACAGCAGTTGCTTTGGAAGTAACAAACCTGTTAATGTGAGAAAGGAGCCAGGACTGATGGGAGTGAAATATACATTGTTTGGATACAAAACAATTTAAGAATGTTAAGGCGGACATTCAAATACCTATGGCAATCCTCACAAGACTTTGGGGAAAAAGCGTGCCCCTTTCTTTTACGAAACAAAGAGCACCTGGGCTGTATTGGCTGATGATAGCCACACCAAATTCTTTTTAAGTCTGCCTCCTTGGCTTTCTTTCCATTGGATTACAGACCCATGCATCTGTATTGTAATCCATCTTAATTTTCAGTGTCCAGACAATTTCCAATTCAAGTCTCATATGTCTGTATTAGATTTAGTACTACATAAGAAAGTGGTCTAAATCCAATTTGGATCCAAACTATTCTGAAATTGATGTAATTAAAGCAGATATGTATGTATTTTTTAATTTACATTTATGGACACATCTTAAGTATTATAGCTTATAATATACTCCATACTTTCTCTACTGAAACAAAAAAATTAGTATAAATGAAATATATCATTCATTGGCCTAATTTTGAAAAAATATTTAATAACATGATAACAGGAGAGCATGTTGCTTCCTCACTCATTAAGTGTCTGTCAATCAGAACAGTTTAAGATTAGAGCATTGTCTGGTTGGAAGCCATCAAGCCTTTGAGCTTTTTCTCCAAAGGAATTAAGCTACCTGGATACACCTGAATAGCTAAAACCTCAAATACAATTATGAAACATGCACGTGGTAAAAAACAAAACTAACAGATTCAAATTCTCCAAAAGGCTGGTTTTATTTGTTATCATATTTATAACAGAAACATTTTTTTTAAATAAACAATATTTAGATGTCACTCCATTTGGCAGTTTTTATGCCATTTGAATGGAACAGCAGACAACTGCTTCACACAACATTTGTACCAGTGGAAGTATAAATTGTTTCTTTCCTGTATTTGTTGTCTATTGTATTTTTTCCTCTCACAGCTGTACCTTTTAATGCCATTATGCATTCACAAAATTAATTTTTCTGTCCACTGTTCTGATGGTTTCTTGAGAAACAACTGAATAATTTCATTGCATTTTTCCATAAGGAGTTCAAAGAAGGATGTTGTTCTTCATTTTAACAGATCTTTTGACGTCAGCTGTTCAGATTTATTTGTCAGCTTAAGATGTCGAGGAATGTCTGGTAATGATAGCTGCTGCGGGCTTTGCACCATCTTTTCCTTTGTTTCTGTTGAAACGTTGTCATCAAAAAGGACAAAAATAGAAATTCCTACTTATTGCTAGAATGTTCCTGAAGCTTTGTCTCTGTAATTTTGTTTTTTCAACTGTTATGTTCTGTAATGACTTGTTACAATAGACAGTTGTGTGCTGAAATTGTATAATTATATTTCCTAAATGGTACCTACTTTTCACCTATTAAATTCTGTGTTATTTTATGTAGTCTGCAGAAGGAGATTGATGCTGGGCAGCAGCATGATGGTGAAATGCACACAAAAGTATTTCATTGTACTTTCATTGCACTTTGTAAACATAGCAGTAAATCTGAAATGAACTGATTACATTGCAATATATTTTTTTATAAAAGCTTTAGATTTGTAAAACAGCTAAGCCACCTGTACATCTATACTAAGTTCACAGAACCAATCAACAATCACTGTTACAAACTTTTCGTGGCTATTCCTGCAAACATATGATAAAGAAAATGCAGATAAGGTGAAAAAGACAGATAATGTAATAGAGCCAAACAACAACGAAAGAGAAGGAAGATCCACATAGCAATTATCGAATTATATAGGGAATGCTGAATCACTCTTGCTGAGGATATTGTAATAACTGAGGGCAATAATTTTGAGTGAGGATATGTAAACTTCATGCAGACCCTAGTGCTCTGAGGCAGGAATCACAGCTCTGCACTACCATTCTGCCTATGTTAAAACATCTTTACTAATCTTCCTAAACTTTAGCATATTATAAACTAAATGTATGTCTATAATGTCTGTTCAGTTACTGTCACTGGCTAGAGCACAGAATGCTTCACTTTAAAATACAAGTTCATACTAGAAATTAAAACATACATTGATTATGAACAAATAAAAGATAGATAGATAGATAGATAGATAGATAGAACTTTATTTATCTCCTTGCGGAAATTTGGCTTTTTACAGAAGTTCTTAAATAAATAACTGCATAAATAGGTAGATAAATAAGTAAGTAACAAAATAAATAAATGCATAAATACATAAATAAATACACACTCACGTACGCACACACATGCATGCACACACGCAAACACACACACGCATACTTTGATCTGAACACACACTTGAATGACTATAAAGGAAGAAAATTAAAAATAAAGAAAAATCCAGACTTGGCTTTCACAGTCACAGTGAGGCATTGTGCAGATGTATTGCTATTGGTATGAAAGAGCCCAGTAGCGTTTCTTGACACACTTCTGCTGAATACTTCATTGGCTGAAAGTGTACTCAGTGTTAGTGTGTCAGAGAGAATTATTCATAATGGTGCTCAGGTTTGATTCAATTCTCTACTTCACTACTTCCTCCATGGGGTCCAGAGTGTGTCCAATCACTGAGCTTGCCCTTTTAATTAGCTTGTTGTCTTGGTGAGACTCTGTTGAAGCGATGTTAGCAGTCCAGCACACCACAGTGTAAAAAATCACACTGGCCATCACAGAGTTATAGAATATGTGAAGGATGTTACCTCCCACATTAAAGAAACACAGTCTCATAAGGAACAAGAGCCTGCTCTGCCTTCTGATACCACTCCATCCTGTCGTTAATATGGACCCTCAAGTACTTGTAAGGAGTGGACCACCTCTACATCCACTCTTTGAATAGTGACCAGACATAGAGGTTCTTTGGTGCGGCAAAAGTCAATAACCAGTTGCTTGGTTTTGCTGATGTTAAGATGCAGACAATTCTCATTGCACCAAGAAACAAACCTTTCCACATGACTCCTATACTCTGTCTCATCCGCTTTATCAATACACCCCATAAGTGCAAAATCATCTGAGAATTTCTGCATGTGACTTGACCTGGTGTTATATTTATAGTCTGAGGTGTACAGAGTTAAAAGAAATGGATAAAGCGTTGTTCACATCTTTATCAGAAAAACAGTCGTCGAGCCTCACAAACTGCAGTCTGCTCGACAGATAGTCAGTCCATTATCACATCATAAGCTCATCCACCTGCATATATCCGAGTTTACCCCTTAACAGTGATGACTGTATGGTATTGAAGGTGCTGGAGACATCAAAACACATAATCCTCCTGGTGCTGCTAGCTTTGTCCAGATGAGAATAAGCCTGGTGGAACAGATAGATAATTACATCCTCCACTCCAATCTGTGTCTGATAGGCAAACTCCAATGAATCCAAATGGTCTACCAAAAGAGGACTCATATAGTCCAGAACCAGCCTCTCAAAGGTCTTCATAATAGGAAATGTTAGTGCCACTGGTCTGTAGCCATTAGGAGAAGAAGCGCCTCCCTTCTTTAGAACAGGAAGAATGAAGGATGTTTTTTCCAACAGTGGCACTTTCAGAAGCCTTAGGGACAGACTGAACAGGTGACAGATGACACCACAAAGTTGGTCAGCACAGGCCTTAAGAACTCAAAGACTGACTCTATCTGGTCCTGCAGCTTTTCCTGTGTGCAGCTTCGTCAATCGTCTCCTTACTTGGTGTTCATTAATGGACAGTGCGCACTGATTGTCAAAGGTGGATTTGTCACTGGCCATTCCAGTTGACGTGGAAGGAGTTGTTGATATAGTAGGGATGGTGTGGAGAGACTGGTCATAGGAAGAAGGTGGCAGTGGGAGGGAAATATATTCATAAATTGGTTCTAGGTGTTAGCTTTGTTCACATCCCCTTTGTCTGAGCCCTGTATTGCATGAGTCCCATAATTATACCCAGTCCATTCCAGACATCATTCATGTTATTCTGAGTGAGTTTGTTTTCTATTTTAGCTTTATAAGCCTGCTTTCCTTCATTCAGCTTTTTCTTTAGCACACGCTGTATGTTCTTTAGAGCCTCTTTGTCACCGGATTTGAATGCTTGGTTTTTCTCATTCAGGAGACTGTTTAGCTCTCTAGTAATCCAGGGCGTGTTGTTTGGAAAGCAACACACTGTCTTTGTGGGTACCACTGTGTTGACACAGAAGTTAATAAAGTCTGTGATGCAGTGACAGAGTTTCTCAATATTGTCCCCATGTTATTTGCACATCATTTCCTTGTTTGTCATAGGTAAGCAGTCATTCAGAACCATTTCAGCCTCCAGATTCCACTTCCTAACTATTCTGGTGGTAACAGGTTGCCATCTAATAAAAGACTTGTAGCTGGGAATAAGATGAATCAGCTTGTGTTCAAATTTGCCTAAAGGAGCCAGTAGATTACAATTAAATCATCTTTAACATTTGAATACAGCAGGTCTAGTTTGTTATTTCCTCGAGTGGATCTGGCCACAAACTGGTAGAAATTTGTCATTTATCCTTCCAAAGTCAGATGGCTGAAGTCAGCACATATTGTAAGTTCAGGTCAGAGTGTGTTATCATTAAAATGTTGTTGACAGAGAGAAAGAGAGAGGTTTAGAGCATGCACTGATAACAGCGAGTTGCCATACCCACTACTACCTGGATTGAGATCCAAGTGCAGCTGTGCAACGGGTGACACCTCAGGACTCTTCTGAATGAATCATTTCCAATGCTAAGTCCGAATAAAAACATTAATAAGGATGATGTAATTTATCTCCCTGGGCAAATAATGTGGACGAATTCTCACAGCCAGAATTTCAATGTCTGACTTCCAAACTGTAGTTGTAATGGTAGTATGTTCCCTTTAACACCATTCCTCATTTACACAGATGACCATTCCCTCACATAAGATGAAATCTGCCAAAAATTAAAACAGTTTCTAGTATATCAGGTTTAAGCCAGCTCTCTGTAAAGTAATTTTAACTTGAAAAATGGCAAACTTATCCATGTACATTTTTTGCACAATATTAAAGGAGTGTAAGTTGCTGGTTTTAATGATATGCAATAGCCAGTTAAAGATCGAATATGTGCACAATTAAATAAGCAAGCTGTTGCAAGTTATTCCATTTGAACAAGAGGAGTATTCTATGCATCACATGTAGGGTTTTTGCCATTTTGTAAAGCACCCAACACTCATACTTGAGAAAAAGTAGAGATACTTTTCTGGAAAGTAACTCAAGTAAAAGTAAAATCATAAGAAAATCACTTAAGTAGAAGTTTAAAGCATCTGATATTTAATAAGTTTAGTATTTTTCAAGTTGAAATTATTTCTCCACAATTATGGAATATAATAAATAATTTGCCATCAGTGTGTTCAAAAGTGAGGCATTTTTTACAAATTAAAAAAAAAAAAATAGGTGGGGGTTGAATTGAATTTAGTTCTGTTAAGTTTGACTTGATTCTATGGAACATTACATGCTTTTAGTAAATTCAACAAAAGATTAAAAAAATGTAAAAAAATCATAGCCTGTTCTATTTTAAAATAGAGGTGAAGAGGCTGGAGTTGTAAAACAAACACCATAAAATATATCAAACATGTCTACTTTAAAGCAGTTAAGGTTTTGATTTAAAAAAAACATGTATTCTGTGTATAAAGGACATGTTTGTGACAGCAAAAGTAAACAGAATCTTGATGCTATTATTCTTGAGATAAGAATACTGTTCCTTATGGATATAGCAGGTGGATTTTTCATATTTACCACAGGTGCACCCCAGTTTTGCCAAATTTCCATAGCTTGAGGCTGCATATTATCTTCTTTATGTCTCTGCAGTTTTGTTTCTTCAAAGGCTATATTCTTCCATGGCATGAAAAAAATTAGGCTCTTCACAAAAGTGTGCCAATTGTCTAATATAGCAGCAGAGAATTCAACATGCCTTGAAATTCTGTGATTTGAGCATGCATCTACTATGATTTGAAAGATGTGCCACATGTATACTCAAGTCATTTTATTTTCTTATGCTGTGTGTATTTTGTATAGGCAATTCAGGCATGCATACTGCATCACATACAGACAAAGCTGGTTAATGACAGATGCACATTCAAATAATAAGATTTTTAATTTATTTTTCCTAAATGCCCCCTAATGTTAGCTTTTTACATTCAATGTTATTTACATAGCCTATGGAGCATGATTCAAGTCGAATGGTAGTGTAGTGTGTGTTGGTGAAGCATGCATATAAGAATTTTATTGTACAGTACTTGTAATGATCCTTTTCCTGCAGATCATCTTATGTTGTCTATCTAATTCTCTGCATGAAATGTCCTGACACTGCACTCTGTGTAGGAGAAACTGGACAAACACTCCGCCAGAGAATGAATTTACACAGGTTCCACATTAAACGTGGCAACACAGATGTTTCTGTAGCGGCCCACTTCAACAGCCATGGACACTGTGAGAAGGACTTTAAAGTCACAGTTCTTATGGGTAACTTCAAAACACAGCAAGAGAGAAAAGAATGGGAAGTTAAACTCATGTTAAAATATAATACATTACAACATGGCTTGAATAGAGACAAGAGTTTTATTGCCAGGTATGAGGACTGTTTGCATCTCTCAGACTTGACACAGATAACCTGACTACAGATCCACATTGTATTGAAAAACTCATTACAAACTTCAAAAGACTTTGTTGGACAGTTACCTTATCCAAAGACCTTCACCATACATTGTTCTTCTCTCTCTTGTTAAATTAACCCTAGCCTGAATGAATCTATTAATTTTTTGCATTTAAGATTTCTCATTTAAAGATTTACCAATGTCGTTTCTTGTCCTAGTGTGTATATAAACATAGGGAACTCCAGTTTCTGTATTACATCTTGCCTGAAGAAGGGGCCTGAGTTGCCTCGAAAGCTTGCATATTGTTATCTTTTTAGTTAGCCAATAAAAGGTGTCATTTTGCTTGGCTTTTCTCTGTACTCAAGTAAAAAGAAATACACTCAAGTATAGCAACAAATTAGCATTTCTCTTCATTACTATTGTCAAAGATAAGACAAAAGAGTCACAAAAAGATTTGGGGCAGCCAAAATTGTTGAATTGTACATACAGTTGTGTACAGGTTCAAGTCCAAAACAGAACTGACTTGATGAGGCAAAGATGGCGGTTTTAAGGGAGAGTAGAGGAAGCGACATCATCAGGGCTGGAACCGGAACTAGACCCTTGAAGTGATGTCATTGGACCTAGAACTGGAAGTGACGTCTTCGGAACAAGGCGAAATTTTCTGTAATCGGTTTGCAGTGGAAAGAGAGAAAGGATCAGTACACTCCACCACCCTCTAGTTTGGCGTGAAATTACCCTCATTCATGCCCTTTAGCTGCTTTCCATGCACATGTGTGTGAGGCCCCCACCTCTTGACTGAGAGGTGATGAACCTAAGAATGAACATCAGCATTGGTGTGGAGAGATCTGCATCGATGAACCAGCGAAAACTTGTATGGCTGTAGGTCAAGAAACCACCTGGTCACCTGCAAATTTGACTCCTTGTGCAGGGCTATTCACTGTAAAGATGCATCTGTAACAAGGGTGAATTTGCAGCCCAAGAGGTAGTACCTCAGCTGCTTAATCACACACTTGACTGCCAAGACCTCCCTCTCCACCGCCACATACCTGGTTTCTCGTTCCAGTAGTTTCCAACTTAGGAAGATAACAGGGTGTTCAACACCGTTGATGGTTTGGCACAGCACAACACCAAGTCCTGTGCCCGAAGCATTCATCTGGAGAATGAAAGAATGAAAGGTAGAGAAAAGTTAGGGGCTTTCAAGACTGGTGCTAATGTAAGGGCCTGTTTTAAGTCACTAAATGTACCGTCTGCCTTATCAGTCCATACCACATTGTTCGGGGCCCTCTTCTGTGTCAAATCAGTCAAGGGCGCCACTCTTTAAGAAAATCATGGCACAAACTGCCAGTAATATCTCACTAAGCAGAGAAAGGCTTGGACTTGCTGCTTCTTTCGTGGACAGGTCCACTTCAGCATGGTATCTGCTTTGAAGCACTGTGGCTTCACGGTACCCAGACCCAACAGGTAGCCTAAATATTTGGCTTTATTCAATCCAAAGAAGCATTTCTTGGGGTTAATCCGAAGCCCAGCCATACCAAGTGTCCGTAATACTGCTTGGACCAGCAGTAGGTGTTCCTCCCACGTGCTGGAATAAATGACCACGTCACTCAGCTAGGCAGCACTACATGAGTTATTAGGCCTGAACACTTTATCCACCATGCGCTGGAAAGTCACAGGAGCCCCATGTAACCCAAATGGAAGGAGATAATACTGGTAGTGACTGCTAGGGGTGCTAAATGCCATCTTAGCCATTGCAGAGTCGGCTAAAGGAACCTGCCAGTACCCCTTTTTCATGTCAGGATTGGTCAAATATTTAGCCTGTCCTATCCTCTGGAGGAGGTCATCTTCTTGTGGCATTGGATAGGCATCAAACTGGGAGACCTGATTAAGTCGACGGAAGTCATTGCAAAACCTCCAACTCCCGTCAGGGTTACTGACCAGGACGATGGGCCTAGACCAGGGACTAGGACTCTCCTCTATTACTCCTAATTTAACGCCTCTTTTTGCCTCAGGAAGGAGATATGGGTGTTCTCAAACGATAACCCCTGGTTCTGTCACAATATCGTGCATGAGCAGAGGGGTCCTTCCAGGTGTTTCACTCACTAACCCTGGGACGGACAGGATAACTGCTTCCAGCTCCTGTTGTTGTTTAGGACTTAAATCTGCACCACATTAAGGATATTTATGTGAGCAAAGAGTGAGCAGGGCTAACCAGAGGAGGGATCGGGATCCCTGTCCTTCTACGACTTCAGCAGATTTACATGATAGACCCATTTGCTCAGTCAACGATTTGGTTGTTTCACCAAATAATTGCCAAGTTCTTTCCTCTCCTTAACTTCATAAGGGCCTCGCCAATGGGCTAGAAATTTAGGTAGGAAAAAGAATCATGACCCGAGGCTACTGTCTACCCTAGATCTGTAGAGGGAAGAGCCTCTTCCTGTCACCCTGCCTTTAGAATATCCAATATGCTTCTGGGTTGGCGTTCGTATAATAATTCAAAAGGGAAGAAGCCCATAGTGGCTTGTGGGACTTCCCAATATGAAAAAAGGACAAGAGGGAGGGGCTGATCCCAGCTCCTCCCATCATTGCTGACCACCTTTGCGAAGCATTTGTTTGAGAGTTTGATTAAATCTCTCCAATAGACCATCAGTTGGAGTATGATACACATACACATACATAGATGCTTTATTTTAAGTAATTGGGCTGTTTCCCTGAATGTCTCTGAGGTGAAAGGCGTCCCTTGGTCCGTTACGACTTCCTTAGGAATGCTGACTCGCGTAAATACCCCTAATAATTCCTGTGCGATGGCTTTAGAAGTAACTGAGCACAATGGAACAGCTTCAGGTAACATAATCTACTAGGATTAAAACATATTTGTACCCAATCCTTTCAAACAGGACATCATTCAGGGGAATGGGAATGAGAGCAGCCTGATCCCTCCTAGGAATTTGTTGCAATCGACACTCCAGGCAGGGCGACAAACCTCCTCATTAATTCCCAGGCAGTGAAATCGAAAAATTATTCTGCTCTAAAGCTTTCTTGGTGTGCAAATGACCTTCTAGGAGGTGGGCGTGTGCTAACTCACAAACCTACCTGAAGATCCATGAAATTAACAGCAGCTTCCATACCCCCCTTATACTCCACTACCCGATATAAAAGTTCATTTTCTAAGACAAAGTGAAGACCTTGTGGCATGGGCTGATGAGTATATTGGCCTTTAACAAGAACAACTGCATTTTTTGCGAATTTAAGGGAATTGTTATTTCATTGTTCCCTTTTAAAAAAAGCCGGTGTTTCTCTAAACTAATACTATAACTGGGAGAGCAGGTCAGGGCTGACATCAAGGGGTGTGGTTTCCTCCTGTGCTGTCGTGGTGACAGCAGATGAGGTTTCCGCCCTTGATGGCCCAAGAATCAGCATGTTATATTGAATAGCTGCATCACCTCTCTCTGCTGGCTGGTTACTATAACCGTCTATAAACAGGCCCAAACTTGACTTAGGAGCGGAAAGTGCTAAACTGCTTTTACTTTTAGACCAGTCCCACCCCAGTATCACTGGGAATGATAGATTCGAAAGGACTGTGATGGTCATCTTTTTTAGTGACCCTTCACAGCTGATGACACAGGTGGTGGACCTGTACCACTGTGCTTCTCCGTGGATGCAGGTTAGACTGGTCTTAACGCTTAGCCACTGTGGTACTATATATCTGCGAGCTACAATGGAAATATTGCTGCTGGAGTCAAATAAGGTCGCAGTTTTAAATCCATTTACAATTACCACTCCTGTATGTGGAATTGCCAGGGCATATGTAAGTGCACAACACCCCTTCTTCCCCCTTCATTTGCATTCCTCCTTGTCCCTAGGAACTCTGGTTTGTGACGCTGGGGTCAAAATTTTGGGACATGATTGCAAGGCCATCCTAGTTGGTTCCACAAACTCTAAGAGCTCTTCCATATTCTGAAAGTGTTGTTCCCAAACCGGCTGGGTGAAATGTTCAGAAAGGATATTTAATAATATAAAGCAAGCAACCTGCTCCACTATTTGTAGGGCAGTGTTCTCGTCTGGCCTTAGCCAGTGCCCTATCTTAGCCCATAGCCTTGTTTGTAAGTTGGCTGCTTGGGGGAGTTATTTTTCGCTCTACCTGCTGGTCTGGAGCACCCCCACATTTAGCCAAAGGGTCTGCCTTGGTGGGGAGGAGGGTACTTTGCTCGAAGAGAGCATAATAAGCCCCTTTTGCCTCCCCCATCTGAACCAGCCCAATCCTGTTAGCCCCTCCCACACACACCCCATGATATCTAGTTTGCCCAATTATGTGTATTGGGGATGGAGACTGCAACTGGTCTTTCTGAACTTCCGGAACCGGAAGTGATATCATTGGACCCATAACTGGAAGTGACATCATTGGGACCAGGTGGAATTTCCCATAATCGGTCTGCAGTGAAAAGAGAGAAAGGATTAGCACACTTCACCACCCCCTAGTCTGGCAATGAATTACCATCATTCAGGCCCTTTAGCTGCCTTGCATGTGCATGTGTGTGACACTATACAACACCGGTGTTCACATGACAGAGATGAAATCTACAAGGATGGTCACAGAAGGCATCTAGAGTCATGCACTAAGTTTCTATTATCATCTTTAATAGATCACTATCCTGAAATCAATGTATCTACTAATGCCCAAACAGCAGACCAGAAGCATTTTCTTTACAAGATATTTTAATTTCATGTGGTAGGATTCAATTAAGCAATTTTTTGTGAAGAGTGACTTAGTGGGCTAGAAGAAGAATTTAGCTCCAAGATGCCCACTATGACACATGAGTGGTAGCAAATGCATGTACATAAACATAAAATGGCATAGGATGACAGGCTTGGGAATCTTTAATTGCCATATAAGTAGGAAAAATCATCATATAATCTAGAAAAGAGCAATTCCCAAATGGCTCACTAATGTAAGACAAAAAGTATATTTAATGCATAAAATAAGCAACCAAAGTAATTGACATATTTATAAAACATTTTATTGTTTTATGGGTATGTATTCATCCTTTTTCATTATTCTTTTAGGAGATTTGGTTGACTGCCATTAATTCCATCAGCATCAGGTCAACTCTAATTGGATATTAGTTTAAGGAGGAAAGACAGTGAAAGAGAAATGCTGTGCAGAAATCTTTTTTTCAGGATTCCTTTTGATGGCTTCTGCTGGTGATACAGCAGCTGAAAAGGTCAGAACGTGAGATGAAGTCTGTGTCGATTTGCTTAAAAGACATCTTGAAAAAAAGAATGATTTAATTGCCAACAAACACTAAAACTTTTACATGGTTTACATTAACCTTTATAGGTCTGAAAACTAAATGTTAATAAGGGTTAAAGGTTGTGTTCCCTGGGTACTAGATGAAGCATAATTTGCCTGTATATATTCATTTATTTTCTGTACTCTCTTATTGTGATGCAGAGTTGTGGGTGGGGTGTAGCCTTTTCCAGAAGCATCTGGCACGAGACAAGAAACTAATCTGAATAGGACCCCACTTCATCTTAGGGTGCACAATCACAAAAACAATCATATTTATTCATATAGGGCCATCTGAGATCAGCCAATCAACCGAGCCTGTATGATTCTGAGGTATATGTGGAAATCAAAGAATGCCAGGCAGGCACAGACAGTACCAAAGGTTGGAATGTGAATCCTGACTCTGATTCTGTGAGGCAGGGATGTTACCTACTAAGCCATCCCCACTTAATTCAACCAACCTACATTTTTAGCTTTGCTATTATTAACTGTGTATGATATGTATATGTGCAATCAGTGCATTTTTAAATAATTCTGTTTTTCTTCAACATTTAGACCATGTGTACAGCTAAGTTATTTTTCACAGAAGTGGTCTCAGAGTCTTCCAAACTCTTAATTGGATTTGGATATAACTGGGCATAAACCCAAAAGGAAATGTATGTAATTGAGCCCTTCGGATTACATAAAAATACAGACATCTTCCAGAGAACTACTTATGCATATTATGAAGGTTAATGATGTGAACAGACATATGGTTTGTGAAGATTTAAAATAAACAAATGCCTTAATAAATCTTTTTTTTATTTGTATTAATGGTTTTTAGGCAACTTGGTAACCCTATAAATACTTTTAACATTATTTAAACTATTTCTTTTGTATATTGGAGAATATTTATTACCAGTTATAGTTTAAAATCACTACACCAAAATTTGAATTTTATTTTATTACTCTGTATAAACTGAAATTTTGTTTTCTTCCTTTAATTTTCCAGCCAACCAAAGTTTAATGCATTTATACTTTGCCTTTATTATACTGTATTGCTAATCCTTGTCCATTTAGGAAAACTCATTTAAAATCAATGCATGTATTTGTATGTATTTGTTAATTTGTGTTTTACTGGCTCATATTTTGTGTTTTTATTGAATGTTACTTTGTGATTTACCTTTTATACTGATCCTTATTTTAATTTAATACCAAGCTCAAATACAGCAAATCTAATCATTTTTTAATAGTCAAAAGGAATTTCACAGTCAGTTATCATTATGTTTAAGTGACTAACCAAAGACTGAAGTCCTCATATTCAGCATACTGAAAAGCACAATTTCTGATTCATTTTCATTTATTTGTGTTCTTTTTTCCTTCGTAAGTTGAAAGAAATTAAATTATTACATTGTGACAAACCAACAGGAAGTCTTAGATGTAAACATATTTCTTTACCTAATAAAATGATACCAGCAATAATTGAGCATTTTATCAGTATCCACCTGCATCTGGAAATCATCCAGATCTAAAGAGAATGTTGTTTCAACCATGATCATTTACTAAACTTTTAATTTGTATAAAGATGCATGAAATACTGCAATGAAAGGAGGGCTATGTAGGTGAACTCTTTTTCCTTGGCTGCTTGTTCCATTTTCTTAAGCTATGATCAGGCACCGTTTTGTAATTTGGCAGTGGGCCCCACATGCTGGAGGCAGCAGCACGGTCACTTTGTGAAGTGGAAAGTTTAATGAAGTAGTCTGAGAGAATGGAGAGGACCTTCCTCGCTGCACAGATGGCTCTTTGTCACTGCTGACACCTGCCATCTGCTTGTTTGTCTAAATGATGTTGGAGGGGGCAGTAAAAGCCCCCAATCTGCTCAGCTGCCAACACTAGCTCAGGGTGACCTTTTAACCCTCATGTCAGACAGGTCTAGAGAGTTTGTTCTTTAAGCTCAGTGGGTTGCCATTTTGTGTTTGTGGCCTGTACACAGCCTCAGAAATGCAGGAGCAGCTGACTCCGGCCTCATGCTTCTTCTACAACAGGTTTCTGCCCTTTTAAACAAGAAAGGTCATATTTTCACTTTGTTTACATCCTCTGACATTGCTTTTTATTTTAAGCCTTTCCTTACTTTTACTGTCAATCAATATAATATTTTCTTTACTTTCTAACCTTCAGAACATTTTAATCAGCATTTGAAATCCTTTAATTGAGCTCAACATTCAATAACGGTATTTAGCTTAGTGGCAGGAGAGATTTGCTGCAGTGAAAAACAATAAAACTTTGGGACCAGATGATGCTGAAGCAAAGGCATAAACATTTCATTGCTGTTGCAGTCACTGTTGACAGTAAGAAGACATTCACTACTCTGAAAACTATTTAACTCAGCAATGTAACTATAGTAGAGCAGACAGTCTTAATTGCTAAAATCATTAATCATCTGTTAGCTTGGAAGAAAACTTTCTGTTAGTGCCATAAGTCAGACATGCCATTGTTCAGTTCTCATTCAGTTCCAGCAGCACAAGTGCATTCTGCCTCTCTTGGCTCATCATGCTAAGGAAAAAGACTTTATTCTCTTTTGTATAGCCAAAGAGCTCACTCATTCCATTGTCAGAAATCAGCAGTTTCTAATAATAATCATAATCACCAGTTTCTTTTAAAATTGATCCATTATTATGTTATTTATATTCTTGTAATTTATATTATGTTGTTGTGCTATACACTAAATTAAATTATTTAGGAATAAATAATAAACTTTGCTCAATCCAGCTGTTTTGATGCAAAGTGCATTCGTGTTAAGATAAATGAAAAGTTAGGTTGCTTCCATTCATCCTCATTTATAGATTTAGCTATTAAGCTGTTTGAGGTCTGTTGAAGAGTAGGTGCACTACGTAGCATTTAAAATGAATGTCTGCCCTGAGATATTTAACACTCCATAGGATGTTTGAATGTGGCCAAAAGAATGTCCAAGAGGTTTAGGAACATTACTCTACATATAGCCAATTACACATTTTGTCATTCACAAGGTGGTGTGCTTTCAAATGAATAATACAAAGCATCAAAACCGTATGTTTAGGAGCAGCTTCAGGCACTGGCCTTAATTAAATTGCTTTACTAGGCAGAACTCAATGGGGGCTTAGCCCCACAAAACCAATTGTCTGTTCTTTTTTTATGACATTGATGTGGTGGGTGTCTATGTTTTAAAGTGATCTAAATGGGGCAGAATCTTTTCGAATAAATGTATAAAATTACTGGAATAAAATATTTTACAAATTAACATTGAGGTATTGCATATTCAGTTCACTTCAGTTCAAATTATTTTTATATAGTCAAAAAACTTACTTTATTTACTCTATTACTGTATATTTAAATAGGCAATTGTGTTGTGGTATGCACTGTAAATGTTCCATGAGTTAGTATTTTTGTATTACAGTTTTATATTTTTAAATCTGTGTATGGGCTCTGGGCTCATCTTCAGAGTAAAACACTTTATAAGAATGAATTGAATTTTGACAGGCTAACAGAGTTATACAGATTTATAAGCACATAATAGGATAACTGGAATAACTAGAGAATTTTAAAACATATTAATCTATTCAAATTTATTAAAATTGTAATAGATTAATATGTTTTCAAATTCTCTAGTTATTCTATTTTAAAACCCCTAAAAAAACAGTAAATCCAGGGAAAGAAACGCCAGCCAACAGTGTGGTTTAATGCTAATGGGAAAAGGTGAAATTAACAAAAGAAGCTAATAATTAGATAACTGCAACAAGTAATCTCTCATGATCCAATCATACAATATCTTGCAGCAGTCTGCTTAATCAATGTGTTATACAGCTTATTTTAAAGAAATCCATACAACTATTATGACTGATGTCTTCAGTAATTGTACTTAGCAGTACCAATTTCTTATTAAATTGTTGTGCAATCCTCTTTAACTTAACATACATTTTTAAATTACAGTTATATGAAATGTAATATTTATTGGCTTTAAAGCTAAGATTTGTAGTTCTTAGAATAACAATAATTCTTCAGTTCTTAGTATTTTTTAAATGCATAAATTTTCTGATTTTTACCTGTACAACGTGAGCAACAGTAATTACATGGGGATCTTCTTCTGTTCTTTGTTTGCCTTGTTGTGCAGCCATACATGCTCTAGAGTGACTTTAAAGGCACCCATAAAGTAAAGGGCTATGAAAAATGAATTGCTTTTTGCTATTTCAAACTTTTCAAATGTGTTTTGATTTTTTTACTTACTTTGCCTGGCTGTTTATGTTTATTCATTTTCAGTCTCAAATGGTGATGAAATCCAGGGATATGAGACGAATTCTTGAGGATTATTTGTCTAAATAAAAAGGGCATATGTCCGGTTGTCTCACAAATAATGTTTGTTTTTTGTCATGCCTTTGCATAATAAATTTGCAAACGACCATACTGATTTGCTGAGAAAGGAGAGAAACCAGTAGCCAAAAACATTTAAATCCACTGCATAAGCTAGGAGAATATGGATGAAGCAGATATCCTGCTAAACAAAAACACAACAGTGTCCGTGAGACTCTGTTTCTTGCTAGAAGTGTACCTTTTCACTTGAACTAGTATTAATATGATACAGTAACAGGCTACTCTTTCAAAACATTTTTATTTACAGAAGTAACACTGTCTGAATCAATTTAGAATAATGCAAAGATTTTTTATAGAAATGTCTATCCTTAAATCATCCATTTACAAGTATGTTTTAAAACAACACTTTACCTTTTTAGTACCCTTATGTCTAAAACAAAGACATAATAAAGGATTAATAAATCATTAATTACCTTAAATGTACATCAATCATCACAGCATGTTGTAAATAAAATCAAATTACAACAATAGTGATTAGGGATACTAAAGGAACAAAAAAGTAAATATTTTAAAATAATATTAACATGTGGAGGGATATTGCTTTTTAAAATAGGGCTACAACATAAGAAAACATTTTGGCAAGAGCAGACCACGTAATTCCTCCAAAACAACATCAAGTCATGTTTTAAAGGTCCCTAAAGTCCTATAGTCCACCACACCACTTGGTAACTTTTCCATGTCTATGGTTCTATGTGTAAAGACAAATGTCTGACCATTTATGCAAAATTTCCTTCTCAATCAACTGTATCAATTTCTTTCATCATTTTTAACACTTCATTCCTGTCACCTGTTAATTTTCTTTAGCTTAAACTGGAAAGCTTCAACTCCTTTGATCTTTCCTCATAACTCATTCCCTGAAGACATGGAATCAGCCTGCTCTCATTTCTCTGGAAGTTTTTTTTTTTTTTTTTGCTATGTCTCTTTTGTAACTTGGATACCAAAATTGCACATGATTCTCCAGGTGTGACTTCACAAGTACATTATATAGCTTAAGCACAACCTCCTTTGATTTTTGCTCTGTACATCATGCTATAAATCCTAATGTTCTGTTATCCTTTGTAATGGCTTCTGAACACTGTCTGGAATTAGATAGTGATGAGTCTACTATATAAAAATGAAACCTGAAAAATCTCCTCTACAATACAAAATATTCAAATATTTAAAGAAAGGAAAATATGCAGTATTAAAAATGTCTCATGTGACAATAATGATAGCACTATCAAGCCATAAAATTCCATGTTTCTTTAACAAGAATTGCATTTAAAATGTGACTCACTGCAGCTCCCCTAAGAAGCCAATTTCAAACCATAGTCCAGTGGTATAAAGATAAAAGATTGAAGACTGTAAAATGGTACCCTCCTATAGTTTTAGTTGAACATGTTAACAAAAAAACTGTTGTGATTCAGTGTTCGTCCATTGACATACACACTTATGTTTTATAATTGCTAAGGGTATTCCTCCCAAGTAATATTTGATTTAAACGCAGATAATTAGAAAACAAGCAAAAGGATTTAAGGTTCAAGTGAACAGACCAGGATGCACTTGCCAAGTCTTGCAAACAGAAGCAGCTGCTAACAGCAACTTTCAATGAAGAAGCTGATCAATTACCTACCTTTCCAGTCTTTCAGGCAGTAACAGTTTTCTATTGAGGGACATGAATTGAAAGATTTTAATTACTTCCTCTGTCTATAGGATGCCCTTCTCTGTCCCAACAAGCAGTAAATCTAACAACCTTTACTATTCACAGAGGTTTAGCTTGGTCTTTGACAGTGGAAGAGTGACATGGATTTTTGCAAACTTAATGAAGACAAAAAAAAACACCTGAGTCTCATCCTCTTCAAATATTTCCAGCATATGATTTGCACTTTTCTGAGACCATGCATATATTAAGTGAAACACTCTGAGCTCCCTCAGCAGGTCTTCCTCAGTACCATAAAACCGTTTATTCTGCAATGCCTGTTCATCTGGGTGGATTTGTTAAAGAATGAAGTGACCTGATGATCTGGTTGCTTTGAATTTATGCATGTATTTTTTCCTATCCATCAAATCATCTCTGAAGCTCATGATTGAAAACACCCAAAAACAAGAAATATAACCTTCCTTTGTAGTACTCTTTCAGACATTGTGGCTCATAATGTGGGGCATTTCATTAAGAATGCAGATATTTATCCTTATTTCAACATTAACTGATGTAGATGTTGGATATATACATATATTTTTCTTCCATTTATTCCTTTATATTTCAAGCACATTATCATTGCTACTAGTTTTAGAATGATCCTTTATATACCTGCTATGATTCCGGACAATATTTAAGGAACAAAATTACTACAAGGTGTGATTTCTGTCTAATCAATGAACTGGTTAGCATGCACTTTGCAACCTTGTAATTTCTTGAATGGTATTTTAATACTATATATTTTATACTTGTTTTATATTACTATAATTGTCCTTATTCTATATTAGTATTAATTTGAACAGGACAAATTAGGGAAAACTCAGTCTTACAATGTAGCATTAATTTCTGTGGTTGGGAGTTGGCCATTTATACTTTTGCCTAGGACATCTAATCCTCAAATCAGGGTATTCCCATTTTCCATATACACAGTTAAATTAAGTGGCTTTATCTTAAAGTACTCAAGTCTTATATACTGTATAGTATTTGACTATCCCATATTTGTAAGTAGGATATTGTGATATATGGCCAACCATTCATCCCGGCAAATACCCCCACGACGCCAGGTGGAGCCCTTCCTGCAGTATGGAGGTACCCCCGAATGCCAGCAGGGAATTATGGTTTTCCTCTGCAGCCCTGCTGGATACCACGGGGGCCGCTAGAAGGCGCTGCATGGAGGAACAGTGACTATTTGTCCTACACCCCGGAAGTATGTCTGAGTCACATGGAGAAGAGGAATGACGTGCTTCCGGGTTGAAGAAGAAGGACTTTTTATCTGACCCGGAAGTGTTCCTAGCCACATGCAGAGAGAGAGTGAAGCACTTCCGGGTCAAGGACTATAAAGGATTATGGGAAATCCTCAGATGACGAGCTGAGCTGGGTGGAAGGGTGGCAACGCGTCTAGGAGTGGTGGATTGTGATTATTGATTATTGTGGTGTATTTATATGAGTGTTGTGGAGAGGAGGGTGCTTGTGCACTGTACAATTGTCAGAATAAAGAATTATTGGACTTTTACCTGGTGTCTGACGTATTGTCCGAGGGTTCAAGGGAGCGATAGCGCCCTCTATCTGTCACAATATTTTGCATATATTTTGTTGACAACACATTCCATGTGATCTCCATATCTTTGTATACTAGCAAAGAATTTTAAGGACTTTTAATAAATTCATTTTGTTTCAAATTCCATGGGTTTTGTGGGGTTGTGGATGTCAATTTAGAATACTTTTTTGACTTGTCACCAACCCTATATCAGAAAACCATATTTTTCCAATACAATAATGTAATTAGTGTTAAGATCACATGAAAATGCAATCAACTAAAACTTGTTTACCTTATGCATTGCACACTTGATAAATGGAACAGTATTGATATAGTTTGAATATTAATTACACTTGATCTATGTATGTTTTTGATTAACTTCATACTAGCCAATTGAAATCACTGGAATGCAAGCATTTTTATTAGAGTCCAACATAAAAGAGTAAGTTAATTGAAATGTAAGATTTTTGCTTAAAAGCAACCGAAAAAACTACTGTAGTTGTTACTTGATTACTTTTCATTGGTTTACCCTAAAGCAGTGTAGTTGTCAGTCAGTCAGTCATTGTCCAACCCACTATATCCTAACACAGGGGTCTGCTGGAGCCAATCCCAGTCAACACAGGACACAAGGCAGGAACAAACCCTGGGCAGAGCACACGCACACACACACGACGCACACACTAGGGACAATTTAGGATCGCCAATGCACCTAACTTGCACGTCTTTGGTTTGTGGGAGGAAACCCACGCAGACACTAGGAGAACATGCGAACTTAATGCATGGAGGACCCAGGAAGCAAAACCAGGTCTCCTTACTGCAAGGCAGCAGTGCTACCACTGCGCCACCAGACCACCCCAGTTTAGTTGTATTTACTCTAAATTACCACAACTCATTTATTTGAGTCATTTTCATGGAACTTGTTAAGGAAAGAGCTTTATAAACTATACTTTTGAGAGAACCTTGGGAAACATCAAGAATTTGAATATCTACTACTACATACTGAGGCTCCAGCTGTTTTAAGGGATTGTGCTCTCCAAACTAAGAAAAAAGTAACATTATCATGCTATTCAGAGTATCTTAGCCTCTCTTCTGGCTTCATCAAGTAGTTCTTGCTTTGTTAGTTTATTAAAAATTTGCACAACTGCAGGAAAAAATGTGTTCAAGGTTTTAAGGCCTTCTCCTTATATTGTATGTTAACCATATGTCAAGAGCCAAAGGGCTCTGATCTGGACTCGCATCTCAATCTGTGTTTCTGAAAAAGCTTTGTGATGGATAAGTTAGAAATTAAGATATAAAGCATTTCTAGCAAAGTAAAACAAAAGCTTATGAAATTAGTCTTGGAGTGCTGACATTTTTCACTAAAACTCGGATTATGGACATATACATTTTTTCCTATTTTACTGTTGCACTGAAGTTATTTGCAGTCTACTCATGTTAGCTGCTCCATGGTACCCTTGGATATAAAAGTCAGTACTGGCTTATTTTCAGGTCCTTCTCATTTTATGTATAGTGCAGGGCAGAATTTAATGTTATGATCTTAATTCTCATCTCATTAACAAATCATATGTCCAAAGATGCTCTCTCAATATTGGAAACGACAGTGGTTTCATTAAGTTACACTCATTGACTTCCATCCAATATGCCTTTTGTACTTGTCTTGACTCAAAAACAAAAGCATATTCTCAGTTTCAATGCAATGCTCCAGCTTGGGTTCCTCATTTTACCTTTGTCTCTGGAATGATAGACCCTTTTGATTCTAAGGGAATTTGTTACTAGAGACACATGGATTTGTTTTACAGGCATATTTAGTATAAGTTTTATCACATCTAATATTATATTTTTGCCATAAACCTAGATCTTTTGGATATTTAATTTTCAATCTGTTTTGAAAGACTGTTTGCAGTTCTCTGTTTTATTCTGAGTCTAACTACATTCCTTGCTCAACCTTTTTTCATTCTATTTTAGTACTATTTCTTCTGTCTTTACCTCAGTTTTTTCATTTTTTCCTTTATCTGTTCTTTTAGTAATTTTGTCCTCTATGAAACACAGAAACTTCTGATTTTTTGGAGATATTTATCGAGGAGATAATGGCTGAAAATCAAGTTCATTGGAGCAATAATTTAAGCCTACACAAACTTAGTTTTTCATGACTCTTTGGACTTGTTTTAAATGAAAGAGAAACCTTAAAAATGGAAATTTTTTGTAAAATAAAACTTAATTTAATGTTCTGATATCCCCAATTATACTTTATCCTAAATGATTAAAATCATGTGTAAGAGCCATTTGTTAGTTATTTAGGTTATATTGAATTGACAGAAGCATTTTCTTAGTTATGTTAAAATGTTTGCCTATATATTAATGCATAATCTGTGGGAGATTCAATTATATCTCCTACAAGCTAAACTAAAGGGGAATATTCTAATTATTTCTACAGATTATTCCAGTTTACTGTTTGCCTTGCAGTAGGTAAAGCATGGATGACAAACAGTTTTCAGGCCTTATTCTATGACATATCATATTGACCACATTGAATATGCCATATGTATATAACATATTGAAGTAAAGTATATGTTAGTTTGTCATAGAGAAATAATACAACCTTTAAGT
This sequence comes from Polypterus senegalus, assembly GCF_016835505.1. Taxonomy (NCBI): domain Eukaryota; kingdom Metazoa; phylum Chordata; class Cladistia; order Polypteriformes; family Polypteridae; genus Polypterus; species Polypterus senegalus. The sequence continues at coordinate 179,885,787 of NC_053156.1, read as the reverse complement.
ATAGAAAGTAACTGAAGTTTAACTAGAAAAAGCTAAGTTTGCAGAACAAACATTGTTTCCTCTTTTGCCGTTTATCCTGCATGTTCAATAACTTTTTTCTCTATTTTTGTGTGAACTGTTTTGCTTTGAATTTTCACTAAACCTGTTTAAAACAAACTTTATTGCAGTAAGAAATTTCTTTTTTTAAGCTGTTAACACATGCTGTATCCTACCTTGCCAACTAAGTAGCATCTTGCTTTTCAGAAACTGGAAAACATGCAACTACAAAAGGTACACTTAAAAAAATGAAATGGTAGGTTGTTACATTTACATAAATGTTTTTGTTTTATATTACATGTATTGTTTATGTTGCACTTTTGAGCATAATGCGATCATGTTTAATATACTGAATTTTGTGGGATGTGCAATATACTAATTTCAGTCATTTAGATAGGAGTCAAAATAGTTATATTTAGTCCTCACCGGAAATGAATAAGCACCAAGCGGATTCATTGTCAATGGAAGTTGGATAACTTGGCAGTAAAATCATGTGACTTTCAAAGAAACAACAGGTTGTGCGTTTGAGTTTTGTTGCGGTTAAGAGCAAAAGGTTAGTGAAATAAAAGTAAAAAAAACAACACACATACACACGAGAAATATTCAGATATTCATTTAAAACACCTTAATCACACAGACTAACTTTACTCCGTTTTGCATTTTTCCTTGTATTATCTTTAAATGTTTTATCAAACTATGCTCACTAACTACACTGTCACAAGTCAGTAAATGTACTATTAAGTTGTCTAGATTTACTTGCTTACAACAGGTACATTTACGCACTAAAAAAAACCAAATGTTCTGACTTTTGTTGCAGATCAACAACTTTCAGCATTGCTGTTCATTAGTATTATCATAACATTCCTCAACCAGATAAATACTATTAATATAGACAAATAAATAATACACCCGAATACAACACAATGCAGTTACTCAATTTGCTCTTTTGAAAATGTAAATATATATATATATATATATATACATTGTGGTGGACAGCTGGGGTTATGCCCAGCCGGACACTTGGAAGGACCGGAAAGACACCATACCTTCCCTGGACCACGGGGGCAGCTGCTCTGGTCTGCATGGGGCTGCGAAATCAGAGCTGGGGCCCTGTGGACTGTGGAGCTCAGGATGGCAGCACTTCCGCCACACCATATGTCAAGAGCCAAAGGGCTCTGATCTGGACTCGCATCTCAATCTGTGTTTCTGAAAAAGCTTTGTGATGGATAAGTTAGAAATTAAGATATAAAGCATTTCTAGCAAAGTAAAACAAAAGCTTATGAAATTAGTCTTGGAGTGCTGACATTTTCACTAAAACTCGGATTATGGACATATACATTTTTTCCTATTTTACTGTTGCACTGAAGTTATTTGCAGTCTACTCATGTTAGCTGCTCCATGGTACCCTTGGATATAAAAGTCAGTACTGGCTTATTTTCAGGTCCTTCTCATTTTATGTATAGTGCAGGGCAGAATTTAATGTTATGATCTTAATTCTCATCTCATTAACAAATCATATGTCCAAAGATGCTCTCTCAATATTGGAAACGACAGTGGTTTCATTAAGTTACACTCATTGACTTCCATCCAATATGCCTTTTGTACTTGTCTTGACTCAAAAACAAAAGCATATTCTCAGTTTCAATGCAATGCTCCAGCTTGGGTTCCTCATTTTACCTTTGTCTCTGGAATGATAGACCCTTTTGATTCTAAGGGAATTTGTTACTAGAGACACATGGATTTGTTTTACAGGCATATTTAGTATAAGTTTTATCACATCTAATATTATATTTTTGCCATAAACCTAGATCTTTTGGATATTTAATTTTCAATCTGTTTTGAAAGACTGTTTGCAGTTCTCTGTTTTATTCTGAGTCTAACTACATTCCTTGCTCAACCTTTTTTCATTCTATTTTAGTACTATTTCTTCTGTCTTTACCTCAGTTTTTTCATTTTTTCCTTTATCTGTTCTTTTAGTAATTTTGTCCTCTATGAAACACAGAAACTTCTGATTTTTTGGAGATATTTATCGAGGAGATAATGGCTGAAAATCAAGTTCATTGGAGCAATAATTTAAGCCTACACAAACTTAGTTTTTCATGACTCTTTGGACTTGTTTTAAATGAAAGAGAAACCTTAAAAATGGAAATTTTTTGTAAAATAAAACTTAATTTAATGTTCTGATATCCCCAATTATACTTTATCCTAAATGATTAAAATCATGTGTAAGAGCCATTTGTTAGTTAATTAGGTTATATTGAATTGACAGAAGCATTTTCTTAGTTATGTTAAAATGTTTGCCTATATATTAATGCATAATCTGTGGGAGATTCAATTATATCTCCTACAAGCTAAACTAAAGGGGAATATTCTAATTATTTCTACAGATTATTCCAGTTTACTGTTTGCCTTGCAGTAGGTAAAGCATGGATGACAAACAGTTTTCAGGCCTTATTCTATGACATATCATATTGACCACATTGAATATGCCATATGTATATAACATATTGAAGTAAAGTATATGTTAGTTTGTCATAGAGAAATAATACAACCTTTAAGTATAGAAAGTAACTGAAGTTTAACTAGAAAAAGCTAAGTTTGCAGAACAAACATTGTTTCCTCTTTTGCCGTTTATCCTGCATGTTCAATAACTTTTTCTCTATTTTGTGTGAACTGTTTTGCTTTGAATTTTCACTAAACCTGTTTAAAACAAACTTTATTGCAGTAAGAAATTTCTTTTTTTAAGCTGTTAACACATGCTGTATCCTACCTTGCCAACTAAGTAGCATCTTGCTTTTCAGAAACTGGAAAACATGCAACTACAAAAGGTACACTTAAAAAAATGAAATGGTAGGTTGTTACATTTACATAAATGTTTTTGTTTTATATTACATGTATTGTTTATGTTGCACTTTTGAGCATAATGCGATCATGTTTAATATACTGAATTTTGTGGGATGTGCAATATACTAATTTCAGTCATTTAGATAGGAGTCAAAATAGTTATATTTAGTCCTCACCGGAAATGAATAAGCACCAAGCGGATTCATTGTCAATGGAAGTTGGATAACTTGGCAGTAAAATCATGTGACTTTCAAAGAAACAACAGGTTGTGCGTTTGAGTTTTTGTTGCCGGTTATGAGCAAAAGGTTAGTGAAATAAAAGTAAAAAAAACACACATACACACGAGAAATATTCAGATATTCATTTAAAACACCTTAATCACACAGACTAACTTTACTCCGTTTTGCATTTTTCCTTGTATTATCTTTAAATGTTTTATCAAACTATGCTCACTAACTACACTGTCACAAGTCAGTAAATGTACTATTAAGTTGTCTAGATTTACTTGCTTACAACAGGTACATTTACGCACTAAAAAAAACCAAATGTTCTGACTTTTGTTGCAGATCAACAACTTTCAGCATTGCTGTTCATTAGTATTATCATAACATTCCTCAACCAGATAAATACTATTAATATAGACAAATAAATAATACACCCGAATACAACACAATGCAGTTACTCAATTTGCTCTTTTGAAAATGTAAATATATATATATATATATATATACATTGTGGTGGACAGCTGGGGGTTATGCCCAGCCGGGACACTTGGAAGGACCGGGAAAGACACCATACCTTCCCTGGACCACGGGGGGCAGCTGCTCTGGTCTGCATGGGGGCTGCGAAATCAGAGCTGGGGCGCCCTGTGGACTGTGGAGCTCAGGATGGCAGCACTTCCGCCACACTCGGAAGTGCTGCTGGAAGGAATTCCAGGGACACCCAGAATGGTTCCGGGTGCTCAAGCGACATTTCCATCACACCAGGAAGTGCCGCCTGAAGATCGTCACAGATCACCTGGAGTTATAAAAGAGGCGATCCGGAGATGGGCGGAAGAAGATGGATCTTGGGAGAAGAGAAGTAAAGGCAGCAGAAATACGGAGAGACTAAAGGAAAGAAGGGACTGAGTTGGTTGATTAGGGCATTGTGAAGTGCCATGTAATATTGAAGACCATAATAAACGTGTGTGCATTGAACATTTGGTGTCTGTCCATGTGTGTATGGGGGGCTGTCTTCCACAATATATACAGTGGTGTGACAAACTATTTTCCCCCTTCCTGATTTCTTATTCTTTTGCATGTTTGTCACACAAAATGTTTCTGATCATCAAACACATTTAACCATTAGTCAAATATAACACAAGTAAACACAAAATGCAGTTTTTAAATGATGGTTTTATTATTTAGGGAGAAAAAATCCAAACCTACATGGCCCTGTGTGAAAAGTAATTGCCCCTTGTTAAAAATAACCTAACTGTGGTGTATCACACCTGAGTTCAATTTCCGTAGCCACCCCCAGGCCTGATTACTGCCACACCTGTTTCAATCAAGAAATCACTTAAATAGGAGCTGCCTGACACAGAGAAGTAGACCAAAAGCTAGACATCATGCCAAGATCCAAAGAAATTCAGGAACAAATGAGAACAGAAGTAATTGAGATCTATCAGTCTGGTAAAGGTTATAAAGCCATTTCTAAAGCTTTGGGACTCCAGCGAACCACAGTGAGAGCCATTATCCACAAATGGCAAAAACATGGAACAGTGGTGAACCTTCCCAGGAGTGGCCGGCCAACCAAAATTACCCCAAGAGCGCAGAGACGACTCATCCGAGAGGTCACAAAGACCCCAGGACAACGTCTAAAGAACTGCAGGCCTCACTTGCCTCAATTAAGGTCAGTGTTCACGACTCCACCATAAGAAAGAGACTGGGCAAAAACGGCCTGCATGGCAGATTTCCAAGACGCAAACCACTGTTAAGCAAAAAGAACATTAGGGCTCGTCTCAATTTTGCTAAGAAACATCTCAATGATTGCCAAGACTTTTGGGAAAATACCTTGTGGACTGATGAGACAAAAGTTGAACTTTTGGAAGGCAAATGTCCCGTTACATCTGGCGTAAAAGGAACACAGCATTTCAGAAAAAGAACATCATACCAACAGTAAAATATGGTGGTGGTAGTGTGATGGTCTGGGGTTGTTTTGCTGCTTCAGGACCTGGAAGGCTTGCTGTGATAGATGAAACCATGAATTCTACTGTCTACAAAAAAATCCTGAAGGAGAATGTCCGGCCATCTGTTCGTCAACTCAAGCTGAAGCGATCTTGGGTGCTGCAACAGGACAATGACCCAAAACACACCAGCAAATCCACCTCTGAATGGCTGAAGAAAAACAAAATGAAGACTTTGGAGTGGCCTAGTCAAAGTCCTGACCTGAATCCAATTGAGATGCTATGGCATGACCTTAAAAAGGCGGTTCATGCTAGAAAACCCTCAAATAAAGCTGAATTACAACAATTCTGCAAAGATGAGTGGGCCAAAATTCCTCCAGAGTGCTGTAAAAGACTCATTGCAAGTTATGGCAAACGCTTGATTGCAGTTATTGCTGCTAAGGGTGGCACAACCAGTTATTAGGTTCGGGGGCAATTACTTTTCACACAGGGCCATGTAGGTTTGGATTTTTTTTTCTCCCTAAATAATAAAAACCATCATTTAAAAACTGCATTTTGTGTTTACTTGTGTTATATTTGACTAATGGTTAAATATGTTTGATGATCAGAAACATTTTGTATGACAAACATGCAAAAGAATAAGAAATCAGGAAGGGGGCAAATAGTTTTTCACACCACTGTATATAGTGAAAGAAGGAGCCAAACAGCAATTTTTGCACTTTATATTTTACTAATATTTAACATCTATTCTATAATATATACAGTTACATAAATATAAATAAATGCATTTTATAAAATAACACCCTATCCAAGATGCATTTTGTGTTCATATTTAGGTATACATTGGTCATGGCATTCTGGCACAGCCAAAAGAAGCAATGTTCTTGTACAACTGTTGTACATTTCAGCTTTTCAATGCTAATCTTTTATAATTTTGTTGTTTTGTATTGTTTTTACCAAATAAAACTAGTTTTGGTATAAGCAAACCTCTTTATTTCTTATTAATAACTTTGAACATGAAATATAAAATGATACTGGAACAAGTATAATTGGCAACCTTAAAATAACTCGGTGAGGTGTATTTTAAAAAAAGTTTTAAAACAATTGTTAAAATATTATGCTTTGTTGACTTGACTCTTGTTCATTTAACATAACATAATTAATTTAACAGGGAATGAAAAAGTTTAATTCATTTTATATAAAAATATCATGTTGTTTCAGGATATATTCATTTAGTGCATTAAGCATAATTAAATGATTTTGTATACAATTTTATTATGTGCAACCGAAGTGCATATTTTTTTATTTTAATTCGACATGCCATTTTTTTCAGTGTATAGGTTGAAAACAATCTTTAGATTAATACCCGCAACTAGTCCCTGGCCAATAAGTCTTGCACATGCTGTCTTTTGCATTGAACTCACAGACAACTGAGGCAGAACAAAAGAGGTGAGGCAGTATAACAAGGACAGAGAGAAGGGCAGTGCTGAGGAATTTAATTTGTGATTTGCATTTTGCTTGTATAGTTTTGTTTGTGTTATTATCATTGTAAAGTTACCTAAAATAAAATTGTAACAGCTCATGTGTAATCTGTCATTGTCTGTTTGTACCTTTCAACATTTTTGTTGAACATTAAAAAACAGTCTATGGCACTGCTTCTCAAACTCGGTCCTGGGGACCCCCTGTGGCTGCAGGTTTTTGTTCCAACCAGATTCCTAATGAGTGGCAACACCTGATAGCACTGATCTCATTTAATTAGCTGGTACTTTTTTTCTCTTATTCTACATTCAGAAAAGCACAGTAGCATGGTTTTTATATTTATAAGACATTTAAAAATATTTCTGCTTTTGCTATAGATTTAAATGCTTAACTCTCTTTTGTTGTTTTCATTATATTTTACCCTTTCTCTGTGCAGTTTTCCCTCTTCATTGTATCTTATTAATGACAATTAAAAATGAGCAGAGCAGACATCCAGGCAAACAACACTGAATAATCAAAGGCTGCAACTACTTTAGCATCAGACCCACTAATTAGTAAATAATTGATTAATTAAACAATTCGAATACCTGGAAAAGTACTGCAGAATGAAAATGAAGATGAAAATATTGTTAAAAAGAAAAAAAATACATTATTCCCGTATTACTGCTTGGTACATTTTAATATTGTTTTGTTTGACCAAACTTAGTTTTCTAATTTCTATACTGTTCCTAAAACAAAGAACTTGGGGAAATAACATATCACTTAATTAGTCCAGGAGTCCAATTAAAAACAGAAGCTGGGTGGAACAAAAAACCTGCAGGCCCAGTGTGCCCCCAGGACTGAGTTTGGCGAAACACTGGTCTATGGTAATTTCTTTATATGAATTGAAGACTACGGAATTTGTTGAAGGGAGCAAATGGAATGAAATTAGGAGGGATCTGAGCAATAAGGTTAAAGGGAGATGGCAGGTAAGTAAAAAAAAACCTACTCACCTTCAGTAAGCTAACAGTTGAATTTGGGTTCATTGATGGAAAAAAAATAGCACCCTGAAAAGCTTATTCATTTATTTATTTATTTAAATTAATTTTGGAACACCTTTCTGAAGAAGCAACCGTAGAGCGAGATTGTTTATTTTGAACTGTGGAAATGTTTTCATGACGATCCTTCTGATTTCTTTTACTTTTATCAACTTTGCAAAGTACTTTTTAAAGATGGAATTTATAATTATTTTAAATATTGTGATTTTGTGTTTATTCAATGTATATTTTCTCAATGTTTCCAAATATTTCTGTCAGGGTGTTCTATATTTTTAGAAGCAGGTACGTGCACAAACATGGGGCTGCAGTGGTTCAAGCTCCTACCTCTTTCCCTTCATTGGACCAAATGCCCTTTTTTCCCATCAGGACTTAAGCACAAGTGTACACGGCCTTTTTGTTGTAAGAAACAGAGAAGAGGCAATGATAAGAAACATTTTAAAATAGGTAGGCTACTGTTTGCTTTCCCACACAGAAATACAATTATGATCTTTGACAATTTATTGCTCTTATTCCCATAAAAAATGTCTAATAAATATTGATGTACTTGTTGTGCTTTTTGTATGATTCCATGACATGGATGGTCCTTGCTCAAGTGGCTTATTAGAACATTAGAGCAATCTAGATGAGAACAGGCCATTCAGCCCAACAAAGCTTACCAGTCCTATCCACTTAAATATTCTAAAAAACCATCAAGTTGAATTTCAGAGTCCTTAAAGTCTTACTGCCTACCACGCTACTTGGTAGCTTATTCCAAGTGTCTATCGTTCTTTGTGTAAAGAAAAACTTCCTAATGTTTGTGTGAAATTTACCCTTAACAAGTTTCCAACTGTGTGCCTGTGTTCTTGATGAACTCATTTTCAAATAACAGTCTCAAACCACTGTACAAACTCCCTTCATAATTTTAAACGCTTCAATCATGTCACCTCTTAATCTTCTTTTGCTTAAACTGTAAAGGCCCAGCTCTTTTAATCTTTCCTCATAATTCAACCCCTGTAGACCTGGAATCAGCCTAGTCGCTCTTCTCTGGACCTTTTCTAGTGCTGCTATGTCCTTTTTGTAGCCTGGAGACCAAAACTGCACACAGTACTCAAGATGAGGCCTCACCAGTGCATTATAAAGGTTGAGCATAACCTCCTTGGACTTGTACTCCACAGATAGTGCTATATAACCTAACATTCTGTTTGCTTTCTTAATGGCTTCCGAAAACTGTTGGGAAGGTGATAGCATAAGGTTCACTGTGACTCCTAAATCTTTCTCATAAGATATACTCTCAAATTTCAGACCTCTCATTGTGCATTCAAACCTAACATTGTTACTTCCTATGTGTAATACTTTACATTTACTGACATTAAATTTCACCTGCCACAAACCTGCCCAATTCTGTATGCTATCCAAATCCTTCTGTAATGATTTAATGGGTTGCAAATTATCTGCTAATCCACCTATCTTGGAATCATCTGCAAACTTGACCAGTTTGTTACTTTGCTTGGATCTGCCCTGTCACCCTTTTTATATAATGGGATGATATTTACCATTTTCCAGTCCTTTGGAATCTCTCCAGTGTGCAGTGACTTCATAAAATTATGCATCAAGGGTTTATATATGTACTCACTAGCCTCCTTAGAACTCAAGGGAAAATATACTCTGGTGCTGGTGATTTGTTCTAAATTGTTTCTAAATCCTTAGATTTAGTACCTAATACCTCTTTAGTAGTCCTGTTTACTGCTGAGAGGTTATCCGCTAGCTCACTTGTGAAGACCACAGAAAAATGCAAGTTTAGAGTGTCTGCTGTTTCATTGTCTGTATTTTTTAATTCCGCTTTACTATTTCTGAGGTCACTTGACCTCCTCCTTGACTGTTCTTTTACTACTAAAATACTGAAAGAATCACTTAGGGTTGTCTTTCGCCTTATTTGCGCTTTTCTTCTCCAAATGTCTTTTAGCCTCCCTGATATCCTTCTTAATAGTTGCCCTCATGTTCTCATATGCTCTCTGATTCACTTTGGAGTCATTAGTCTTGTATGCCTTATAAAGCTGTTTTTCCTTTGCAGCTTCTTTTTTAACTCTTTATTAACCCACTGTGGAGTTTTTTTTTTAAATATTTCATATTCATTCCAAATTTAGTTATGTACAGTACCTGCCCATTACATGTAAAACATTTCTTAAACCTGTTCCACTACTCCTTGACTGTCTCCACACTTCAAAGGTTATCCCAGTGTATTTTACTTGGACTTTGTCGCATCTGGTCCAAATTAGCCCTTCTTAAAGTTCAACTTAGCAATTTTAGTCTTTGCATCCATAATCTTACAAAACACTTTAAACTGTATTTATATTGTAGTCACTTGACCCTAGTGGTTCAATCATCTCTACACTCTCAATTCTATTTTGATTTTTACCAAATACTAAATCCAAATAAGCTTCACCCTACATTAGTACTTTAACAAACTATGTTAAAAAACAGTAACTGATTACTAGTAAAATGTCCTGCTCTTGTGCTCCTCCATTTGCAAGGTTATCCCAGTTAATATATGGATAAAGCACCCCATGACTATAATATCCCATTGTAAACTTGCCTTTTTAATGTTGCTAAAAAGATGTGTCTTGAAATTACTGTCTGAATTGGGTGGGCTATAACACACTCCTAAAATAAAACCTCTTTCCCTAATGCTTTCCAGGTGAATCCACATGTCCCTATTAAGATGGGGCTCATAGTTTGACTGAAGTGAACTTGCATTTAAATTTTGTTTGACATAAACAGCAAATCCACTGTCTTTTCTGTCCTGTTTTTTCAAAAAAATGTGTATCTCTCTATGCTGCACTCCTCTCCAACTTTGCTATTTAGTCAAGTTTCTGTTATTGCTATAATATCATAATTATGCTCTGCTACATACAGCTCCAACTCGCTTGCCTTATTTTTGGTACTTCTTACATTAAGGCAAGCTACATTTAATGTGTTAATCCTTCTATATTTAAATTTTGGGTTAGAATTTACATTACTGTGCATTTTTATTTCTACACTATTGCTTGTTCCTCTATGTATAGATTTAAACCTGGCCTGTCCTAAACTCCCTGTGCGCCCCCCCCCAGTTTAAACAATCCTCGACTCGCCTACACATATGCCTCACCAATACATTGGTGCCCCTTCATTTCAGATGTAACTCATCAAGAACGAACAGGTCCCATCTGTTCCAAAAGGAGTCCCAATGCCCCATAAACCCTTCTACCTTGCACCAAGATCTGAGTCACGCGTTAAGCCTTCTAATCTGCTCTGTCCTACCTGGCGCTTGGCACAGGCAGAGCTTCAGAGAATACTTTTTCAAATTTGGATTGTAGAACTGGAAGACTACCCTTATGTATGTCATTTGTTTCAGCATGGACAATGACGACTGGATTCACCCCCGCTCTGGCCAATAGCCAATGCATCCTTCTAGGGAGGTCCCCCATCTGTTTACCCAGAAGGCAACACACAGTGCAAGACTCTCTGTCTCTGGAGCAAACCTGCTCTCCAATCCCCCTAATGATGGAGTCTCATACTATCACTACCCCTCTCTTTCTGGTTGGTTTTGAGGTTGCCCTTGGGGCTCCTCATCCCTACCTACCAGCTCAGAATCATCAGAGACTGGGCAATGCATGTGTGATATGTCCATGCCCATTCAAAAGTAGTGTCAGAGTTTACCATGTGAGCAAAGTCATCACCTTTGCATAATCACTGTTACTAGTGGTGGAACGTATTGCATAATGCAATCAATGCTCAATTATGTAGAACAGTCACAAACATGAGAAATGTATTTATTTTTTTCGTGTGCTTCACTTTTTGACAGACCACATTCTGCTGCTGCAAAAGCCGTGTGAAAAGCACTCCTAGAAGGCTGTGTGAGTGCGACTAGATGTGGACATTTAGAGTACACTCTAAAATTGATGTTTCAGCTCAATAAAAAAAAATAATAAAAAATCCCTAATGCAACAAATTGCATCAAGCTTTTTGAGTTATGCCAAGTTCTGTTTAAATCGACTTCAATGAGTAAGGTGAACTAGGTTTTCATTACTTTTACAGTACTTTTAATTACTATGTAATTATTTTTTTGTGTTGTCAACTTAATAGTTGTTTACAAGTAAAAGTATCTTGAGCACTATCTATCCCTCTTGGGCAGTGAACCATGATCTCCTCATCACAGCGTTGCTACCATGCTACTATTGCGGCACCTTTATATATCATGTACTTAGTAAATATAAATAGAAAAATAAGTTTTTTAATATAGCATTTCACACATTTGTTATTCCAAATACTTTTATCATTATTTGTTGGCATTTCAAGTTAAATTGTGCCATTAACATAAACACATTGACCATAATGTCACATACCAAAGCTTGTATGCAGACGTCCCTTTGATCAAAACAATGTGTTTGTAAATAAAGTAATCCTTTACTTATTACTGTCTACACTCCAAAACTGTGCTTTTCAGTGCGTAGGTAACATGTCATGGACTTGGGCACACGTGTTAAATAGTTGGGACATCCCATTTCAAATAAAAGTGGAGATAAGTCATGTCACTCATCCAACTTGAATAATTTACCACAACGTATAACTTTTTTAATCAATGAATTGTTAAATGGACTTCAAATTATTTACAATAATAAGTCAAAGTAAGCACTATTACTGTTGTGTCAGAACAATTTAATAAATAATGACTGTAATTCAAATTTTTAACAAAACCACTACATCAGAATTTTTAACTTGCAACTATTTGCAAGGTCTCCAACCAAATTTATTTTTAGCGTGTAAGTGGGCTAATGTTTTCTTTCTTTCTTTTTTATTTTTGATAAAAGAATTATTACTAAGAAGCAGACAAGCATCTTTAAACAGTAAGTGTAACCGCTTTACTGTATTAACTGCAAATGCAATAACACTAAGATGCAACAAAGGCATGTCATGCAATGTAATGAGCAAATGTGTTAATGTTCAAAAGACTGCCAAGTGATATTGAATTTAAATTTATGAGGCTGTAATAGCACATGTACAGAATGAATTAGAAACAGGGCAATTTTTGAAGGATGCATTTCTGGATAGTTGTATTTGCTTTGTATATTAAAAGTTCTAATTGAATGAGTGAACATGTTTTCATTATTTTTATATTTAGTTATCTTTTCTTTATATTAACCCATTTTTCCAGCACAAGCATGCAGGAGGTAGGAGGCAAAACCTGAATATAGTTTTAACTGTAAAATCCAACAACTTGACATGCATGCATGACCCTGTACTCTCAACAATTACCAAGTCAATAAAAAGCAATGGCTACTTGCATTTCTAAAGGCAGAGGTGCATACACAGTCACTGGAACCAGGCTCATTTTCATTGCCCCACTTACTGCATAATTTTACCTCCATTCTTTATCAGCAAATTCTTTCAAAACAACTTTCTCCCACCAGTCTTTGCTTCATATATAAGTCCAGTAGCCATAGGTAGAAAACAGTGGAATTATCCACAGTGATAAAGTTTCTAAGCAAAGTGCTTGAGCAATCGCATTTTTCCCTTTACTAATGGAAATAATCTTTTTTTAATATTTTAAAAATACCCATGTTTATGTTAATGATCTGAGCATAAATTGATAATCTCTGCAGCATAATCTCCAGAAAGATTAAGGGTCCACACTTGTTTTGTGATTCACGGAGACCAATGATGACATTAAACTCTTCTTTCCGCAGTTTAATAATGTCTGAACATTTTGTCAAGGGAGAACTCCATAGGTGCACTCACCCATGTAAACACAGGTTTTTAAGAAACCAGGTTTCTGCCATAGCCAGGTTACTCACCTTATCTGTGTGCATTTGATGCACTGATTGATGACTGCTCTGAGTTAAATCGTTTTGATTAAATGTTTCAGAAACTGAGTTGCCATATCTGACTTTGCTTTAAGCTGTTTTTTTTCCATTTTGAATGGCCAAAAGATCCCAGTCTTTATTGATAGTATATGTCTTCAGTTGTTCATTTCACAAATGTGGAGTCTCTCAGGAGGGACTTTTTGGATACAGTGTATGCTATATAAATTCAATATATATTTTTCCTAATTTTCTTACAGTAGATGCATTTTGTTATGTAATCAGTCAGTCATTAAACAACCTGCTATACTCCTAATACAGGGTCACGGGGGGTCTGCTGGAGCCAATCCCAGCCAGCACAGGAACAAATCTCCAGGCAGGGCGCCAGTCCACCGCAGGACACACACACACACACACACACACACACAAGGGACAACTTAGTTAGGGTATAGCAGGTTGGATAATGGAAGGATGGATGGATAAATAATGTATTAAGTTGTAATAATAGAAAATAACATATGTCAAGCAAGACTGATTTTACACTGGATCCAATTTTCTGAAACACAACCAGAAGCACAAACCAGAAGCACAATTATAGCCATGCAGTCTGGTGACTAAATTAACTATAAGAAATGGAAGTGCACCATACTAATCCAAAACTTACATACTCTAGTCTAAAGAGAGTAAGAAACACCAAAAGAGCCCAATAAGGAAAGCTTACTTACTTAGCTAATAGATCTATCCGATTCAGGCAAACTAGAAAGAAGGAGATGAAGCAATAATTCTTGGGTTGCCTCTGTAGATGATGGCTATCGTGACTTTTCATATGTGAAATAGTGTGTAATTTATGTGAACATATAATATGAAACATATAAAGCTTCATTGTCCCCAAACAAAGCAGGAAATGTTTTTTCTTTAAAATCTGTGTCTCTATCTGAACATGAAATGCCTTGACAGCAAAGAAAATTTGGTATGTGTTGAACTAGCCAAAAGTTCTCAAAACACTAATTCATTAAGGTAGCACACAAATCTAACAATATTCCTCAAAACAGTTTTGACGTCAATTCAGAACACATTTCAGAACACACAGTTTAGATATAAGATGAAAAGGGCAATTCTATACAGTTTTTGTTTCACTGACTTTACCCAGTACTGCTACTGCCACTGCTGTGTCAAATATTGAAGAGCTGCAACAATGTTGCAGAAGTTCGCAGAAATAGTGTCTGCATGAGTTTGGAGTCAAAATAAAACTATAATGACCTTGACAGCTGGAAGTTTCTAATCTTTATTGGGTCAAGGAAAGCCAGAGAACCACAAAACAAGGAAATGATGCAGCACTAGCCTCTGACACTTTTGCTTTAGGGTCTGAAATGTATCATTGCAATGCTGAAGAACTGTCATTCCTAATCGGGGAAAAGATCTAAAATTAAATAAAATGAATTTATAACATTGAATCCAGAAAGCAATTAGGGTCATTTTTGGTAGGAAAAAAGGGGAAAGTATATCGGAGGATTAATATGTATGCCAACTGACTTAATTAACAAAATCTGTGAAGAAATATGGAGCAGTGCTTTGCTGATTCCTCTAAATATTGCAAACAAGCCCTTTTTCTTAAATTATAATGGGCACTGTGGGTCTTCTTGAAAGTAAGTGTCAAAAGAGACAGAACTGCACTTTGCCATTCATTGACAGATTGTATAGCTGAATGATGCCCCCATCCATTTATCCGTGCATTTTAGCTGTTATTCCCTTAAATAGTTGAATGAAGATGAATCTGAACAGAATATGACAAAAATCTGGAGATGTGTTCCATAACATCTTGCTACTTGCTGTAAATGACAAAACATTCTTCCGTATCTTGTCTAGATGCTTTATGGGACTCGCTGCTTAAAACAAATAAAATTGACACTTTAGTGTAGAAGGTGGTGTGTGTGTGTGTGTGGGTTGGCGTTCCTGGAAAGCCCAGCTTCTTGGAGCACACTGCTGTTATGCACAGCTAATTCAAGAAGCTCATGAAGGAAACAAACACCTGGTTGTTTTGTGGTTGGTTCTTACTAATACTTATGGGTTCATGCCGCACTGTGTGATTGAGAATGCTCTGCTTAGACACCATGCTCCTAGTGACATCATTGACAACATCTTGGATTATTACAACAGTTTCAGGCAAAAAGTCACCTTTGGCTACATAGTGTAAAGCTAGCACTGGCTGAAAAAGGGCATTATAAACAACTGTACGGTCTCCATTATCTTTTTTGCCCTTGCCATGAACAGCATCATCAAATCAACAAAAGTGGAATGCATAGGTCCCAAGACCAAGTCTGGGGTGAGACAACCCCCAGTCAGATCCTTTCTGAATGATATCAAATCCATTAAAACTAGGACCTTTGCTTCTCATCTGGAACCACCAGAGTCTTGGAAAGACTTTGGACTCCAGTCTTAAGGACTCTGATTCCATCAAGAAGACCATCAAAGACCTTGATGGTTGACTGACAGAGGTGGATGAATCGGGCTTACCAGGAAGATTCAAGGTGTGGATTTACCAGGATGACATCCTTTCCTAGATACTCTGGCTTCTGCTGGTATATGAGGTCTCTATGTAGACCTGTAGTGTCTAGAGAGGTTGGATCAGCAGCTACTTTCGCAGAAGGCCGGGTGATCCCCTTACTCTTAGAAGCATGGAAGCAGTGACATCTTGCAGCTCCCTTTCAATGGCCTAACCAATGAGCTTATAGTGTTGCAGACAAGGAAGTCACTCCAAAAAAGAGAGATAAGAGATTCAGAGGTGTCATTGGCCATTATTGAGGTTGGAACAGGTAGGGTGTGGGGAACAGCCAAGGCATTTCAAGTGTCAGAGTCTTGGATGAGGCAGGAGAAGTTAATGGGGAATGTTGCTACAAGGTAAGCCAGTCAGTACTGCTTCACCAGGAGGCACACTGATAAAGCTTAAGGCAATGAAGGATGCAATCTCATCCAGGATGTGGTACAAGCATGCATGGATGAAGAGAGCTAGCAGGATGGTGAGTCTGAGACCGCAATGAGTTCAGACAAAATGGGGATCTGCAATGCAGTGCAAGGTTACATGGGGAAAACATCCTGAAGGCAGATTCACAACATGCCCACTTTCTGATTGTGGCTGTATTTGATGGTCTACCAAGTTATGTTTGAGGAAACTACGAAACACCATCCTGTGATATGCTGACGTGTACTTTGCAAATGCGAGAGGCAGCTGAGAGTTTTTGGTGTTTTCTGTGGCCTGAGAGTTAAATAAAAACACATTTTGCTCCTAAAAACTTGGGTTTTGGTTGCTGCTAAGGAACCGTGCAGGGATGTTTAAAGCTTTTTTTCCCTTTTAGAAGATTTTTTTGTTTTTGTTTTTCACCTGTACAAAGCAAAAGTAGCTAGGTATTTGGAGGTGTACTTGGAAAAGGTACTTGTACATGTACTTGTTCTTGTTATCTGTATCTGAACTACCATCGAGAAGGTAGGGTAGAAAACCACAGTAACTGATATTGGCATTTGTAAGCAAATAACTGCATCATAACAACAAATCCTTAGTTTAAAAGAAAAGAAAAAAGGCTGCGGCTCACTTCAAAACAATAAAGGGGAAGGCTCAGCAGTGCACAGGTAAGCAGCCAGTGTTAAGACGCCATCAGGCACAAGGGGCTGTAGGAGCAGATAAGGAAGTAAAACTTTAGTTATTTATTTTAGATTGAACAGTCCTTAACTGTCTAGACTTACAACAGTTAAGCAGGCGACTAAGGGTTCATTAATACCGGATAATACAAACCGTGTGAGTGGAGAGTTTAAGTAAGGAATAAGAGGAGCACAAAGTTAGGAGAAGAGACAGAGAAAAGTAAAGTTAACCTCATAGAAGGACAAGCAGCAGGCAGCTGAGAGCAGGAACAGTACAGGAGCTTAAGGGGACAAGGTGGACAAAATAGCTGTAGCAGTTGTTAGCCTTTCCATTTAAGTGAAATCATTTAATTTTAAGAAAAACCAGTTAAGGCAGTTTTACTAATCTTAAATCAAATTTTAATAATGAGGCCAGTGCAATGCAAGTCCTGTTGGATGTTGGACTTTTTAGATGATGGTTTGGAAGAGCCAGTTGTCTATGAGGGCTACATCTGCAGGAGGTGCCAGCTGATTCAGCACCTCGAGCTCAGGGTTGCTGAACTAGAGGAGGAGCTGGCTGACCTGCGTTTTAATAGAGAATTGATGGACTTGGTGTCCTTTAGAGAGAGAGATGGTGTACACCCCCAAAGTGACATGGGAGGAGATTCCAGAACAGACAGGTAGAAATAGATGGGCCATGGTCAAGATAAAGGGTACACACTCTCCGGGGGACATCAACCCCAGAATTAGTAGAGTCAAACCATTACCGTGTACTTGCGGAGCTGGGCAGTGTCTCTGATGATTCTGACGTGGTAGGCAAGGATGAGAAGCCCCAGTGGGCCACCCCAAAAGCAGTTCCCAGAAAGAGAGAGGTAATGATAATTGGGAACTCATTCATTAGGGGGATTGAAGCGCAGGTGTGCTCCAGAGAGAGAGTCTCACATGGTGTGCTGCCTTCTGGGTGCACAGGTAGGGGACCTCCCTGGAAGGGTGGATAGGCTCTTGGGCAGAGCGGGAGTGGATCTAGTTGTCATTGTCCATATTGTGTGACAGGGGGCGCTATTGCTCCCTTGAATCCCTGTCCACGACTCCAGACACCAGGTAAAAGTCCAATAGTTGACTTTATTTACTTGCCACAGTGCACAAAGCACCCTCTCCTCCACAATACTCATAAACAATCACAATAAACACAATAAATCAATTCTCCACTCCCAGACACGTTGCCACTCTTCCACCCAGCTCAGCTCGCCGTCTGGGAGCTCCCACAATCCTTTTATATTCCCTGACCCGGAAGTGTTCCCAATTCATGTGATCTTGTATTACTTCCGGGTCAGGTAAAAAAAGTCTTTTTCTTCACCCCGGAAGCATGTCATTCCCCTTGTCCATGTGACTTGGACGTACTTCTGGAACGTAGGGTAAATAACCATTGTTCCCCCCTGCAGCGTCTCCTAGTGGCCCCCATGGCATCTAGCAGGGCTGCATATAAAAACTGCAATGTCCATGATGCCCTGCTGGTGTTTGGGGAACCTCCATACTGCAGGGAGGGCTCCACCTGGCGGCTTGGGGGTATTGGCCGGGATAAACGGCCGGCCATACACCAATTGGAACAAATGACATACAGTATAGGCCAAAAGTTTGGACACACCTCCTCATTCAATGTGTTTTCTTTAATTTCATGACCATTTACATTGGTAGATCCCCACTGAAGGCATCAAAACTATGAATGAACACATGTGGAGTTATGTACTTAACAAAAAAAGGTGAAATAACTGAAAACATGTTTTATATTCTAGTTTCTTCAAAATAGCCACCCTTTGCTCTGATTACTGCTTTGCACACTCTTGGCATTCTCTCGATGAGCTTCAACAGGTAGTCACCTGAAATGGTTTTCACTTCACAGGTGTGCCTTATCAGGGTTATTTAGTGGAATTTCTTGCTTTATCAATGGGGTTGGGACCAGCAGTTGTGTTGTGCAGAAGTCAGGTTAGTTGGACAATAATTTATTTTTCAACAGGACAATGACCCCAAACACACCTGCAGGCTGTGTAAGGGCTATTTGACCAAGAAGGAGAGTAATGGAGTGCTGTAAATGGTCATAAAAATAAAGAAAACACATTGAATGAGGAGGTGTGTCCAAACTTTTGGCCTGTACTGTACATAAGGGTAGTCTGTCTGTTCTGCGATCCAAATTCAAATAGGTAGGTGCCAAGCTGAGGAGCAGAACTGACAAGGTAGTCTTCTCTGAAGTTCTGCCTCTGCCAAATGCCAGTCCAGGTAAGACTGAGGAGATTAGAAGGCTTAACACGTGGCTCAAATCTTGGTGCAGGGTAAAACAGTATAGGTTTATGGGGCATTGGGACTCCTTTTGGAACAGATGGGACCTGTTCCGCCGTGACGGGTTACATCTGAACTGCAGGGGCACCAATGTATTGGGGAGGTGTATGTGTAGGCTAGTCGAGGATTGTTTAAACTAGGGAATGGGAGGCAGGGAGTGTAGGACAGGCCAGGTTTAGATCTATACATGGAGGAACAAACCACTGTGTAGAAATAAAACTGCATAGTAAAGTAAATTCTAAGCAAACATTTAAATGTAGAAGGATTAACACATGAAGAATTGCTTTCCTTAATGCTAAAAGTATCAAAAATAAGGTAAGTGAGCTGGAGCTGTATGTAGCAGAACATAATTATGATATTATAGCAATAACGGAAACCTGGCTAAATGGCAAAGTTGGGGATGAGAGTAACATAGAGGGATACACATTTTTTAGGAAGGATAGACAGAAAAAAATGGTGGTGGGGTTGCTGTTTATGCCAAACTTCATTTAAATATAAGTCCTCATAAGCTGGACGATGAGCCCCATCTTAGTGAGGACATGTGGCTTTGCCTGGAAAATATTAGGGAAAGAGGTCTTATTTTAGGAGTGTGTTATAGACCACCTAATTCAGACAGTAATTTCAACACACATCTTTTTAGTAATATCAAAAAGGCAAGTTTACAGGAAGATATTATAGTCATGCGGGACTTTAATTATTCAAATATTAACTGGGATAACCTTGCAGATGGAGGAGCACAAGAGCAGGAGTTTTTACAAGTAATCAGCGCCTGTTTTTTAGCACAGCATGCTAAAGCACCAATACGGGGTGAAGCTTGTCTGGATTTAGTATTTTGTTATAATCAGCACAGAATTGAGTGAGTAGAAGTGATTGAACACAGTCGAGGGGCAGTGGAACAGGTTTAAAAATGTTTCATATGTAATGCAGGACAGACACATACCTAAAATTGGAACTAATAGGAAATTTTAAATTACTCCACAGTGGATTAATATTTAAAAAAGAAAATGCAAAGGAAAAAACTGCTTTATAAGGCATATAAGACTCATGACTACAAAGTGAATCGTAGAGCGTATGAGAACATGAGGGCAAGGGAGAACATAAGGATATCAGGGAGGCTAAAAGACAGTTGGAGAGGAATATAGCAGATAAGGTGAAAGAAGACCCCAAGAGATTCTTTCAGTATTTTAGTAGTAAAAGAACAGTCAAGGAGGAGGTCAAGTGCATCAGAAATAGTAAAGGAGGATTAAAAGATACAGACAATGAAATAGCAGATGCCCTAAACTTACATTTTTCTGAGGTCTTCACAAGTGAGCAAGTGGATAACCTCCCAGAGGTAAACGTGACTACTAAGGAGGTACTGAGGAATTTGGAAATTGTAGAGGGAGAAGTGCTGCTCAGATTAAATAAGATGAAATCAAACAAATCACCTGGACCAGATAATATTTACCCTCGAGTTCTTAAGGAGGCTAGAGAGTACATATTGTGGCAGTAGGGGGAGCTAGTGCTCCCTTGAACCCTCAGGGATGACTCCAAACCAAGGTCCAAGACCTTTTATTTTCTTTTAACACAAATGTGCACCAAGCACCCTCCACACTACTCATACAATAAACTCTTTTAAACAATCCACTACTAATAAACTCTCCTTCTCGCCCAGACACTTTGCTCCTCCACCTCCCAGCACAGCTCAGTGTCTGGACTGAGGCATCGTCCTTTTATAGCCACTGACCCAGAGGTGTTCCTGTCCCAGCAGTCCACAGTTCCCTATTCCTTCTGGATCAGGGCAATCAGTTCTTTACTTTAACCCGGGAGCATGACATTTCTTCCCGTCACGTGACCGTGACGTACTCCCGGGTCATACGGCATAACAGAGCCCATAAGCCCCCCCACAGCGACTCCTGGTGGTCCCCAAGGTATCCAGCAGGGCTGTGTATAAAAACTACAAAGTCCATAAGGCCCTGCTGGACCTCAGGGCACGATCCTGCTGTCGGGAGAGCTCCTCCTGGAGGCCTGGGGGTGAGGACCGGCATGGGAAGCCAGCAGTCCTCCACAATATATAAAACCCTTGACACACATTTTTAGAAAGTCACTGTGATTTGGAGACATTTCAAAGGACTGGAAAATGGCAAATATTATCCCATTATATAAAATGGGTCACAGAAGCCAGAGGGTGATGGTGCGAGGAACATCATCAGAACTGGCCGATGTTAAGAGTGGTGTTCCACAGGGGTCAGTGCTAGGGCCGCTGCTATTTTTAATATATGCAAATGATTTAGATAGGAGTATAAGTAACAAGCTGGTTAACTTTGCAGATGATACCAAGATGGGTGGATTAGCAGATAGTTTGCAATCTGTTATCATTACAGGACTTGGATAGCATACTGGCTTGGACAGATTTTTGGCTGATACAACAACATTTATTTGTATAGCACATTTTCATACAAAAAGTAGCTCAAAGTGCTTTAAATAATGAGGAAAATAAAAATAAAAGACAAAATAAGAAATTAAAATAAGAAAACATTAGTTAACATAGAAAAGGAGTATGGTCCGATGGCCAGGGTGGACAGATAAAACAAAAATAAACTCCAGACGGCTGGAGAAAAAAATAAAATCTGCAGTGTTCCAGGCCACGGGATCGCCCAGTCCCCTCTGGGAATTCTACCTAACATAAATTAAACAGTCCTCTTTGTATTTAGGGTTCTCACGGAGTCACTTGATGTTGATGGTCATACAAACTTCTGGCTTTTAATTCATCCATCATTGTTGGAACATTACGGTGCTTTGAGTAAATGGTGGTGGTGCAAGTAATGTCAGTAAATATAAAGTATTACACATAGGAAGTAAAAATGTTAGGCTTGAATGCACCAAATAGTGTGGTAGACAGTAAGACTTTGGGGACTTTCAAAACTCGACTTGGAAAAAATAAGTGGATAGGACTTTATTGGGCTGAATGGCCTGTTCTCATCTAGATTTTTCTAATGTTCTGTCCTCTTTTTTCTGGAAGAGGACATATTCTAAGTAGAAGCCCAATTGCCCTTCCCCAAAGGCTGTTCCATCTGGTGGCACAATCAGGTACTCAAAGCAGTTGCTGAGATAGCGGCCTCAGCCAATATAACCAAAAAACACTACCACCCTGTATAAAGGTCACCCTGATGATAGTATCTGATGTTAAAAGACCTGAAACACCCGAGAACTCCAGTTTACATCACTGATGATGCACCCCATCGCATCCATGACATGTATTGAGTAAGCAAAAGGCAGGAGCAAACCCTAGACTGAACACCAAACTATCACATGGCTCACTCAAGTGAAAACTAACACCTGACTAAGGCCAAATTTGATTTGCTAATCAATGTGATGTAACAAAAACATTGATTATCCAGAATATTATACATTTGCTCAATTTAGTGGTAGTTTCTTCTTTTTATTCCAAAGTAAACCACATGTTTCTGGCACAAAATCAAGTGCTGTTTTGTGTGGTATAAAGAAAGCATTTGGTGCATTCAATTGGCTGACCTACTAAACATCTAAGTAGATGTACAAATTTAAATTCCAGTTGCAATCTTTAAAGACAAAATAATACAAAATCGCCATCTTTCTATTCTATCCATACTGCCTGAACGCTTAAGTGGAAGCTATATCACACTAAAATCATAAAAGTAATCTATCAATTTATTTTAAACTTGGCTGAGCAAAAATGCACAAGCTGTGTGGCTACAATCGTGAATGTATTAATTGCCTTACTTATAAAAGTATACTGTATAAGGAAGTTGGTATATTACATGCTATGCACCAACTAACGTTAAGAAAGGAGAAGGAGAAAAAGATGCATTCTACAAATGGTTAAAAAAGATACACCGGTGAAATCCGTAAAGTTAATAAAGAAGAACAAATCAGTTGGATGGAACACTTCCAGTAAGTTTTAAGAATCACTCTTACTGAACAAGCAGAAGAAATTCAAGAATCTGATGTGCCATCAGGAAGGGAAGAGATCGTAGCAACTATAAAACTGCTAAGGAATGCAAAGGCAGCATGTTATGACTGGACTTCAAGGTGGGTTAAACAATTTCTGCAAATTTTCTGTACTCGCTCTTTGTAGCCATCTGGAAAGATGCTTGTATTACAGAAAACTTGTATAAAGGTAATTGAAAGAGAAATGTTTTACATTAACTACGTTTTATTTTAAGCTAATGGTCATACTCTGGAATTTTGCAAGATTAGCAGAATTTTGACTAGGACAGACTGCTATTACAAAATGATGAAAAGGGAAGAAGCCTTAAATAAGAGTTAAAGTATATACTAATTATCCCAAGTGTCATAGGATGCTCAATAATTATAAATAGTCATGTGCAGTGCATTCAGAAAGTATTCAGACCACTTTACTTTCTGCATACCTTATTGTACTGTAGATTTAAATTTAAATGGAGAAATTTACCTACACTCAGTTACCTATAATAATAAAAAGAAAATATGTTTTTAGAAAGGTTTGCAAATTTCCTAAAAATCAAAAATTTAAGTCTGTCATTGACATAAATATTCACACCCTTAATTCAGCACTTTCAAGAAGGCCGTTTGTCAGCAATAACAGCTTCAATTTTCCTTGGACATGTCTCTACAAGTTCTGCACACCTGTATTTGGCAGTTTATCTCATTCTTCCTGGCAGATCATCCTTTAGATTGGATTATAAGCATCTTTAACCTAACATTGTCTGGTCTCTCCATGCATGTTCTTTGGGGTATAAATATGGGCTTTTGTTGTGCCAGTCAAGGATAGTCATAGACTTGTTGAACCCACTCCAGTATTATCTTGGCTGTATGCTTTGAGTCACTGTTTCATACACTATGGAGAAGGTTGTCAAAGATCTCCCTGCATTTGGCTGCAATAATGCTCCCCTCATTTCTGACTAGTTTCCTTGTCCTTGCCACTGAACTATTATATGATTTTGCCACCACTATGCTTCACCGGCGACTGGTCTTCACCAGATATAGTACTTGCAGATCTGCCCAAAGAGTTTTGTCTCATGAGACCAGAGTCCTTAAATGCTATTGGGCAAACTCTAAGCAGGGTTTCATATGCCTTTTACTGAAGAGTGGCTTTTATCTAGCCACTCTACCTTTAAAAGCTTGATTGATGCAGTGCTTCTAAGATGGTTGTCCTTCTGAAAGTTTCTCCCATCTCATCAGAGGACTGATGAGGCTCTATTAGAGTGAGCATTGGGTTCTTCGTTGGGCTGTGAAATGATCTGCCTGCTAATATAATCGATTCCCCTTCAGTCTCAGCTATTAAATACAGGCTGAAGACTTACTACTTTAGTCTAGCATACCCTTACTAGAGCTGCCAATTAGCTGTACATACTGCATTACTACTTGTTAGACATTTGTACAGATATACAAGTATCACAAATTTTAAACAGCGTCTAACCTCCACTACCTCTATTTCTCTTCTTGGTACCTGGATGTGGCACTTGATGCCACTGCTCTGCTGACAGGTTGCTCTCCTGCTTATAGAAAGAATATCTCGGATAAAGAATGTTCAAATCATTGAATGGAAAGATTCTATTATCAGACTGGACGGCCAGCACAGACTCCGATATAGAAAATCCAGGAGTAGGTAGATGGCCTTCGGCCAAGGTCTTGAAGACTGTAACTTTGTATTGACGTTCTCTTTTACAATTTCAATCTCCATTGTCCAACTGTCCATAGTTAATCAATTAAGACAGATTTGTTGGTTTTGACTTGAGTTTAATCATTTTCTACCTTGTTCTTTGTGTGTTTTAACAAATTTGCATTTATTTGTATACCAATTCTGTATTTGGTAATTAGTATAACCTATACTTGTATGAGGAACCTTAGCTGAATCAGTTAAAGTTTACATTTTGCAACACACAAAGACAATTTAGTTTTTTTGACATAAAATAATCTAAAGTTAATTTTAATTATTGTACTGTATGCTTTGTAGTTGTTTAGGGGACATTTTATACCATACAGTGTATCGTAGATTTTATGCTGTGCTAAGTAATATTGTTCTACTTTCTCATGTATTTAAAGTACAATGCAGCACAGAGAGTTTACCAACATAGTATTAACAAAATTATTTTGTAACAATGAAAACAATGATTTGTCCAAAGAAATGAAATTAAACTCTACTAATGAGTTTCATATTAAATTATCAAACCTACAAAAAGCACTTATTCAGCTAAACGTGCTGCCATATAATGTGTCTGCCATAAAATATGTTACAAAGCCAATGCTCTAAATATGGTATCTCTTTCTTTCACTGCTTTGTCTCCAAACAGATGATTCTCTTGGGTTCCCTCACACAGTTAATTCTGTGTTTAAAAGTGGAAGGGTGGTCTCAGGATATGGGTGGGACATGACTGCTGTGAGGAAACAGTAGTTCACAGCTCATTCAAAGAGGAAATGGGTACAGATTCCAAGGAAATTGTTTTCAGTTCCTGACTAATCAGGTGGGTAGGGCAATACTCAGAAATTTACATTATTACTTTGCCAAAAAGAAACAAAAATGTGAAAATACACTAGACTGTTTTCTGGTGAACACCAATATTGATATTCCAAACAAAACATAATTACTGAAATAATGAAGAGTAAATGTTAGTATAAAAAGGATTGTTAATTTAGGAATCTAAAAGCATGATCAACTTTTTTTCAAAGACAGAATTCTAAGGCTTCCTAAAGTGCCTCATGAAACGGTTGCAGTTATTGATTAAGCTGACAGTTCATTGGCACCATTTTGACTTTTTGTTAAGACTAAAGGTTGAACCATGATAAATACTTATTCTATTTTTAAAACATTAATGACAGTTTTAGGAATTTAACAACTTCAACTGAAATAACAGGTAAAGCTCTAGAGTGTTTTCTCTCTTCCCCTTTAAAGAATGCTATTAATTATTGCTAGAGGTGACCAGTATACTGCATGCTAAATAATGGCTGTAATTACGTTCACTACTATGCTGTGAACAATTTAAGGAGTTGCATTTGTTAGTGAAGGAGGGCATGATAGATCAATGTCTAGCTCTGCTGCCTGTTTAATCCATTGGTCTGTGTTTGAATCCTGTGTTCTTTTGCTGCTTGTTACATATTTTCCCCATGTGTAGGGATTTTTGACCCGTTTTCCTTCCACATCCCAATGATGTGCAAGGTAATTAGTAATTCTAAATAGACTCCCGTGTGTGTGTGTGTGTGTGTGTATGGATCCTGAAATGGCTTCTTCCAAGGTGGGTTCCTTGCTTTCACGCAACTCTGCCAGAATAGGGTTCAGCACCCCAAAATTGGATTTGAGAGTTTTATTATGTGTATTTTTTAGTATATTGTAGTCTGTTTTCATTTTTGGCCAACTGCCCTACCATTTTTGGACAATTTTTTGCCCACTGGCTATAATGAAATCGAGGCATCTGTTGGTCTGTTTAGGGAAGTGATTTTGCATACTCATTGTGAGTACAAAGAGTTTACTGCTCAACACATAATTAAGTAAAATTCAAAGTCAAAGCGAACTTTATTGTAATCTCAACCACATACAAGTATACAGTGTGAAGGATGGCTGGGCATATATTCCAGCCCAAACCTCCAAACCGCCAGATGGAGCCCTCCCAGCAGCATGGAGGTTCCCCGAATTCCAGCAGGGCCTCATGGACCTTGTAGTTTTTATAAACGGCCCTGCTGGATACCATAGGGACCACCAGGAGCCACTGTACGGAGGCTTGGGGACTGCTACATGCCCTATAACCCGGAAATACGTCCTGGTCACATGAACAGTAGGAACAACGTGCTTCCAGGGTGAAGAAAAGGACTTTGTATCTGACCTGGAAGTGATAAGGAATCTCATGGACTGTATGGTGGGTTCACTTCCGGGTTAGAAGATATAAAAGGACCATGGGAAATCTCAAACTCTGAGCTGAGCTGGGAGGAAGGGTGGCTAAGTGTCTGGGAGAGGAGGAGAATCTTGTATTGGTTATTGTGTATTGTTTGAGTCGTGTGGAGTGGAGAGTGCTTAGTGCACATTATTATAATAAAAATAATAAGTATTGTACTTTTACCTGGTGTTTGGCATGGTACCTGAGAGTTCAAGGGAGCGATAGCGCCTCCTACTGCTACAACAGATAGACGAAATTGCGAAGCTCAGGGTCCACAGTGTAACAACATGAAGTGCAAACAATAAATTAAAAATAGAATTAAAATTTACAATAAAACACAAACAAGACAAGACATTGTGCAAAGACAAGACAATGTTTTGATTTTTTTGACTTAATAAGTAAGTTGGCTAAAAGTTCAATTTTGCTTCTTTCTAGTTAGTCTGAAGTAGTCTTGTTTTTGTGTTTTGGATCACTGTCGGGGAGATTTATAGTTTAACATTTATGTTTGTAATTAATTTTGTGTTCAATTAGCTTATTCTGTTTATCAATGTAATAGGACTGATTAAACTAGTGATTAATTATAGTGCCAGTGTGTATTAGATAACTTTATTATAGAAACAAAGGTCTGCTTAATATGTTTGAGTTAACTTTCTGAAGGTGTGTTTGGAATATACAGAAAAAGAAGTAATGGCCAAATAATTACATGACTACAAGTTTTTAAATATGAGATGGAAAATTTTAATGGCAATTGTAAAATAGGTAAGGAAGAAGCAACAAATCCTTGAAAAGTGACAAACAACCCCAAACAGGAAGAGAACTGTCAAGCGATTCCCTTAGGCACACCTAACACTGCACCACAAGATGCACTTTCTAAAGTGCATGTTCTTTGTCTTTGGTCATTTGCCTTGCTGTGATCTAAGTGGCACCTGCTATTATGTAATAGCCAATAAATATTTTTACATAGAGAATGTCACAGAGCATATCACAACACATTGCTTTAAAAGCAGACCACAGTAAATTTCAAAATAATAATGTAAAAGGCTGAGGACCATCGCTGAAAATGCAGTGTAGTGGTGTAGCTTGGGCACCAGTTAGGTGATCCCTGTTGAATGAACAAAAAGATAAAATGCGTGCACATGCACAACAAAGGCTTTACTGCCAAGAGTTGCTCTTCTGAACATCCTGAATTTCCCAGAACTCCATCACGTGGGAAGTCTCTGGTGCAAATGACAACCTTCTTCAGGTCGCTGGTCTGAATAAACACCTCTGCACCCAGAAGAGGCATAGCTTGGATCGCATTTCAGGGTGGACTTATGTGTGCCTTGGAGTTGTGGGTGAGAAGGGAGAAGTTTTAGTGTCAGTGCCCTCTCATGTCTTGGAATAGTATCACTTATTTTGGCAGCCCCCTATAGGCATCCCCTATGCATGCACATGTGATTGCTGCAAATGTTAAGGAAGTCTGTCCAGGTCGGGATGAGTGAACAGAATAGTGGCATGAGAACCATCCATGCAGTGCAGGGCGATAGAACACTGAAACAAAGATTTTACATCATGTGTAAGCCAATGACAAATACCATGTGGAAACAGTTTAATTGACCTCTTTTTAAAGCTATTGATGAAATGATAGTACTTTAATATATAATGGTCCTCATAGCAATTGCCTAACTCTGGAAAATTGTGTTTTTACTGATAAAATAAACTACAAAGAGGAATATGCAAAAGGGAATAAAGTGAAGTTCAAATCAAAAGGAAAAATAACAAAAATTGCTGCTCCTGCTACATGACCTGACTTAACAGGTTGTGAACTCCTATATGGCTTGACCAGTGGCTCACCTACTTGAAACTGCCTCAACAACCTGAACCTTCCATTGCCCTTAATGTGCTGGGATGTCAAGGCATTATCTCAGTTGGTTACTCTGCCAGAGTAGCAATATGGTTCCTATGTGCCCGCTATTGACAAGAAAGTTTAGTCATTTTTGGCATTTCCTCACTGGCCTTACTCTTCTGAAAGGAGCAGGTCTGGTGACCCTGCCAATAACTGGATCTCCTGCATCTCAGCATTGTGGAAAAAAATAGCATAATTCCAGGTCATGGTTAGAGAGATAAAATTATTTTCTCTGGAGAGATTATAGGTAAACTGCTCTTCATTGCAGTTGTGAAAAAGGTCATCATAATTCATTACCCTCTCAACTTTCTTCTGGTTGTCCTCCAAGGATGTCTCCTGATCTACACATTTCTGGTGCCTTCCTGTAAAAAGAAAATAACAGATTCTACAGCAACTGGAGTTCATTGTTGTGTTCCCTGTTTTCAGGTGAATTTACCTTATGCAGATAAAGTAAACTGTTCAAACACATATGCTATCATACAAATAAATAAGAATAATGATAAAATTAAAAGTATTAGAAAAATGTATACAAAACAAGAAAGCTACCAGACTATTTAGGTCAGTTTTATATGGCTTAATAAAACATTTCAAACTTACCCATAACATTGAACAATTCACATTCAAGTGTGACATCTATAATTTTAATTCTTACCACTGACTCTTACCTGATGCCTGTTCTAATGGCAGTATAGGTCAAAGGTGAACCCAGGTGAGAAAAGACAGGAACAGGATGCTGATTAATCACGCTTGGGTACACAAATACATACCGTACACACAAACTTGGCCAGTTTATAGTTGCAAAAAAGCTAACATACACATTTTGGAAATGGGACTAAATCTGAGTACCAGGAAAAAAAACCCAATAATAACACATAAAGAATGCACAACTTCACACAGTGATGCAGGTCTCTGCACCAGTAGGGCAGTTTCCAAAATGTCTTTGTTCGATACTTCTTCTTCACTATGAACAATAAAGTTGACTCAAACTTGCGATTAGGTCTGTAGTATCAATAAATAAATACTACAGAAAATTATGACCTGACCTTTATTAGTAACTAGCAAAATACCCGCGCTTCGTAGCGGAGAAGTAGTGTGTTAAAGAAGCAATGAAAAAGAAAAGGAAACATTTTGAAAATAACGTAACATGATTGTCAATGTAATTTTTTTGTCACTGTTGTGAGTGATGAGTGTTGCTGTCATATATATATATATATATTTACACACAAACATATATATATACACACATATCTATACATATACACATATATATACACACACACATATATACATACATATATATATATATATCTACATATATATACATACATACATACATACATACACACACATAAATACATACTGTCACACACGTGTGCATGGGAAGCAGCTGAAGGGCTTAGGAAATATTGTTTATACATCTGCCCAGGGGGGGGCGGGGTGCACTGACGCTCTTTCTGAGTTCTCTGCAGGTCTTACCCGGGAAATCCCACCAGGAACCGCCATTTCCAGGAAGGACACATCACTTCCGGTTCCGGCCCCAAGAATGAGGTCACTTCCGGTTCCGGCCCCAAGGATGATGTCACTTCCAGTTCCGGCCCAGAGGACGACATCATTTCCGCCCTCTGCGCTATAAAGCTCACTGCCTTGGCTTAGGCAGGCAGTTCTGTTTTGGACTCTGTGTTGTAAACTACTATTGCAATGCCTCAACGACTTTTGCAGCCGGGAAACCGTAATAAACGGGTGGCTGCCCCAAACCTTTCCGCGTCTCTGGTCTCCACTTATTACAATACACACATACATACATACACACACATATATACACACAAATACATATATATATATATATATACATACATACACACACACATATATAAACATATATATACATATACATACATATCTACATATATACACACACAGCTATTTCAGTATCAGTGCAATACGCTGTTTGTTAAAACGGATGACACCCGCTCTTACGTGCAAGTCTGCGTGGATATTATGAACTATCGTATTTGTTCAAGTTCTATTTAAATTTTAAATAGAAGGAATTTTTATTTAGTCGACAGAAATATCTTTGGTAGGAATGGTAAAAACAGACAGGAATATTATTCCTGAATAAATCAACTCAAACCTTAAACAACTTATAATATTTTGCTCTCCATAAAAATATATCCTGTCTAAATTATACAAGTTAGAAATAAAGTAAACATTAAAAGAACAAACATTCAAATTTCTTTACTCTTATGTAATTTTATATTTTATAAAAAATAAACTTAGATTTTAAATATCCCAAAAGATTTTGCTCTCCATAAAAATATATCCTGTCAAAATTATACAAATTCAAATATGAACATGCTGCATAACAAAACCTGGAAATATAAATAAAATGTGTTCCTTTCAGCAATAACAAATCAAATCATTCAGTTGTCTTTGCTCATATGTCATTTTAGAGCTGGACGCCTGGCATCTTTTTTTGGCCACAGGTTCGTTTATGTTTGCTGTGAGGTTCTGTGTTGTGGAGATTCTCAGGATGGATTGCAGGTGCTCATCAGTGAGGCGACTCCTGTGTGCTGTTTTGTTAGTCTTTATCACTGAGAAGAGCTTCTCACACAGATATGTGCTACCAAACATGCACAAGGTTCGAGCCGCATGTAGACGGACTTTTTTTGTTCTTCAAAGTCACCAAAGCGCCGTGCAAACTCAGTGCGCTCAGTTTATCAGCAAAGTGCGTATTTGGGAACACCGTAGTGACGACTTGGTTTAACATTACTTGGTAACAGGGAAAGTGGGGCAAGTGGTTGTGTCTCCCATAAAAGCAGCCTCAATTGAAATCACTTTGTGATTGTGCACGGGTAAAAACGTCCGCTGAAGTGTCAGATTCTTATTTAATTCTTCTGCTTTCTGTATCTTCTGCATTGCATTCAGGTCTTTCAGGTTACCCTGATGTTTTGTTTTATAGTGCCGTCTTAGATTAAATTCTGTAATTACAGCCACATTAGCTCCACAAATGAGACACACGGGTTCAGTAAACATATACTCAGCCTCCCATCGGTTGTTAAAGGCTCTATTTTCAGAATCAACTTTTTCTTCAGCATCGTGTGAGCTAGCTTCGCAATAACTTGCAGCATCATAAGGTAGACTTGATTAACGTGGTAAGTGTTCGGCAAGGCAGCTGAAGCGCTGCATTATGGGATCTGTAGTTTATTGTGTTACCAGCGCTTCATATACCCGGGCTTTAATAACAATAATACAGTATATAAAATGATCTCGCGGGCCGGATATAATTACACGCCGGGCCGGATGTGGCCCACGGCCCTTGAGTTTGACACATATGGACTAAATAGAACTTGAAAAGATATATTTTTTCAAATGTGATCGCGCAATTCAGATAGAGTTGACGCGCACTACAGCCTGCATGCCTCAATAAGTCATCCTCCCTCGTCCTTACTTTTTTACCGTTCATCTAATGAATACACTGAGTATGGCTTTACCAAAACAATCATTGATGGCGAATAAAGTATCCATTATTCGAGTATGTAGATCGGGTATATATATATATACATATATATATACCCGCGTATCGCAGCGGAGAAGTAGTGTGTTAAAAAGCTAGAAAAGAAAAGGGAACATTTTAAAAATAACGTAACATGACTGTCAATATACAGTATTTGTTTTGTGAGTGTTACTGAGTGTTGCTGTCATCAAGGATTTGATTATCATTATTTCTTTCAATCAGGTTCGTATTTGTAGGATGTGTTGTGTTCAAGTTACATTCCGTGTTTGTTCCGAAGTTGGAGAATTAGTGATGAGTGAGTGAGTGAGTGAGTGAGTGAGGGCTTTGCCTTTTATTAGTATAGATTTTAGGCCTATTTTCCTTCTCGTAATGGCATTTTTAAAGAACATTGAGCTAAACGATGCCTGCCACCTTTAAGTAAAAGAACATATGGCATTAATAAGTTAAATTCATAATAATAATAATAATAAAGAAATATTTCTTAAAGTAAAAAGTCATCTTTGTTTCAATGAAGAAAAGTGATTGATTTGCAAGCATTTAGCACTACAGTAAAATTTTAATCTTTTATCAGAACTGGGTAGAGTAACACAAACCAGTACTCAAGTAAATGTATGGCTGCTTTAAAACTACATAAGTAAAAATGCTTATCGAAAAATTTACTTCAGTAAAAGTAAATAATATTAGGTCAAAAACTGATCCAGTACTTAAGTTTGTGGTGAAACAGTAAGGTTTTCAAGACTTAAAAAAAAAAAAGTCTGTCTATTCAATAAATTAAATCTAATACTTGCAATAAAAATTAAATGAATGCTTAGCTGTGAGTTACTAAACAAACTTAATAGAGCTGTCCTAATAAATGATAGCTACTGCATAAAAAACAAGCAGAGTTTAGATATGTTGAGGTTTCAGATACCATGTTTAACTGATGTGGTGTAAAGGCATACAAAAATAAATAATCAAAGAAAGTCGAACTTGGTTCAGCTGATCTGCTCTTCTGAGTGCTGTCATTCACATAACACCCACATCCTGTACTGTTGTGCTTTTATGTTGTTGGGTCAGAAGGGGCGGAACTGTACTCAAAGTGAATGTGATGCCAATTGACTTACTTTGCCGATTCTTCTACTATTCTGAGTGAAGAGATTTAGTAACTTTCCCCAATTTGCCTCGAAATGAACCACACAAGAGACTCACAAAGCTTAAATGAGCTATTGAGCACTAAGAACACTAAGATATTTGGTGATCTTTATTTACTCTATCAGTCTAGTTGATTTGATAACTCAATAATACTACAACTATGACTGCCAGTAATGATTCATTTAGAACATCAAAATCAGATAGTAGCTTTATAGATTTAGATTTTTTGCAGCTAGTAATATTATTTATTTGACAACACAGTGGCTCTGTACAATAAGGTCCAGCGGAAGCTATACATACTAAGTAGGCTCAGGTCTTTTTGATGTGTGTAGCAAGCTGCTGGAAATGTTACCAGTCCATAGTACAGTATTCTATCTATCTATCTATCTATCTATCTATCTATCTATCTATCTATCTATCTATCTATCTATCTATCTATCTATCTATCTATCTATCTATCTATCTATCTATCTATCTATCTAGTGTTCTATGCAACAGTCTCATGGGGAAGCAACCTGTGCTCAAAAGAAGCACAATGCCTGAACAAACCTATCAGAAAAGCCTATGCCATCACAGTGCAAGCTCAGTTATAGGACACACTCTGGACCCCCTGAAGGTAGATCGCCCACGGCATTGTGATCGAACCCGAGGTTATAGTCAGAGTCTTAAGTGGAGCTTGAAATCAAGCACATGCTAGACTTAGGAGTCATAGAGGAGAGTTATAGTCCTTGGTCCAGCCAAATAGTCTTGGTTAGAAGTTGGAGGTTTTGCAATGACTTCTGTTGACCTTATCAGGTCTCCCAATTTGATGCTTATCCTATGCCTTGAGTGGACGACCTCCTTGAAAGGCTTGGACAGGCGGAATATTTGACCACACTTGACTCTGCAAAGATCAAGACTGTGTTTAGCACCCATAGTGGACACTGGTAGTATTGTGTCCTTCCATTTGGGTTACATGGGGCTCCTGTGGCTTTCCAGCATCTGGTGGACAAAATGCTCCGCCCCCATAACACGTATAGTGCTGACTACCTAGATGACGTTGTCATCTATTCCAGCACGTGGAAGGAACACCTACAGCACGTCCGAGCAGCAACCCTTTTTTGGGGTTGAAGGAAGCCATATATTTAGGCTACGTGGTGGGTCGTGGTACTGTGAAACCACAGTGGTCTAAAGTAGATACCATTTTGAAATGGCCCTGTCCACGGACCAAACGGCATGTTCAAGCATTTCTCAGTTTGGCTGGGTACTACCGCCAGTTTGTGCCTCACTTTTCAGAAAGAGCTGTGCCCATGAGTGATTTAACAAAGAAGAGGGCCCCCAACATTGTGGTATGGACCGATATGACAGACGCTGCATTCAGTGACTTTAAATGGGCCCTGACGTCAATACCTGTTTTGGAAGCACCTAACTTTTTTTGCTTCCTTTTATTCTCCAGATGGATGCTCGATGGTGCTGAACACCCCATCATGTTCCTGAGCCAGAAACTACTGGATTGGGAGACCAGGTATGCGGCAGTGGAAAGAGAGGCTCTTGTGATCAAGTGGGTGATTACACAATTGAGGTACTACCTCCTAGGTCGGGAGTTTACACTTGTCACGGACCATGCACCTTTACAACAGAAGGCCCTACACAATGAGTCCAACTCTTGAGTCACTAGGTGGTTTCTTGATCTGCAACCTTTATAAGTTCTCGCTCGTTCATCGGAGGGGCTCTCTCCACACCAATGCCGATGATCTCTCTCGCGTTCACAACATCTCGGTGCAGGTCACCCGACCCGATGGGTCTGGGCTTCCTGTCACACACGTGTAATTAGGGGACAACTAAAGGGCCCAAATAGATGTAATTCCATGCCAGACCAGGGGGTGGCGAAGTGCACTGATTCTCTCTCTCTCAATTCCTTGCAGACCATTCTTGGGACATCCTGCCTGGTTCTGGGGCAACCAACGACGTCACTTCTGGTTCCGGTCCTGATGACATCACATCATCTGCGAGCATTTAAAAGCCACCATCTTAAGACAATAGTCAGTTCTGTTTTGGACTCGGTCGTGTGAACATGTCTGTGCTTTTTGATAGATTTCGCAACCGGGAAATATATGGGTGGCTGTCCCAAACCTTCCCAATGTCTCTTGGTCATTCTTATTACAATATATATTTATTTACATACTTCTCTACCTATTTATTTAAAGATCTTCTGTAAAAAGCCAAATTTCACCCTGTCTATCTATCTAACCTTGGACACACTGGAAGCTGTTGTGGAAAAGAGGATGATGGAAAAATCTTCTCCATCCTCTCCAGCAGACGCTGTCTTGGAGTGTAAAGGAAGTATTCTGTGATGGTACTGTAGACAGTAGGTACATTACACACACTGCTTGTGAAGATGGAGTCTCACAGATGATGAAAGGGGTTGAGGCCTTCAAAATAGCCATAACACAGGTCTGTCCAGAAATAGATCACTTCAGCCCTCACAACTACCTGTTGGCTTCCAGCCTGTCAGTTGCTAAAATACAGAGTTGGCTTTGAAAATTCTTAAAGAGTATAAAAGTCCCACAATAAAGAAAAATGCCTTATTGGGGAGCTAAACCATTAAAACATTAGGTTGAAAGACCAATCCTAAAGTGTAATCATTATAAATTCAGAGATTTATTAACAATAAATAGAAAAAGTGCTCAACAAAGCTAAAAAGGCAAAAATGTTTACCCAAAAAGACAATTCTCAACAAACAAGACCCAATATGCAATCAGTAAACAATAAACTAAAGACAGATCAGAAATACCCAGAAAGCCAGTAAATCCACAGAAGAAAAATCCTAATTATAAACTCTTTTATACTTCTGTAATCCACTGCTTAAGCTCTCTCACTGGCTCAATAAATAGACAGAGGAAGATTTGAGCAGCAGTGGCAGCAAAGTGACCCCTGTGTCCTAGGGCACCACCCACCATGTACATGGAATGGAGGAGCATGTCAAGTAACAGTACACATTGATAAATTATACACAAACATCACAAGAATTGAGTAGAAACATTAAAAATAATAATTCGACAATAACAAAAACCAAGATAAAACAGTTAATACATTTAAGACAAGGGAGACAGCCACTGGCTGTAACCATAACATGTATGCCAAGTGGAGCAGCCATGATTTAATTTTCTATATGTATATTTTGCCTTATGCTTATCCCTTCATTGTGTTACTATTTTCTTTATAAAACACCCTAAATACAAGAACTTGGAATCCAACTTACCATCTTTGCTATCATTTGGTACATTTCTTCTTCAAGGGAATATGTTTGGAAAATGTATTTTTGTTGACATATGTTAAATAGATCAAGTTGTACCACATTTTTGAATTAAAAAAAAAAAAAAACATTTAAAAAGCGTTGCCAAGTCGCCTATCTTAAAATAGAGAAACATTCTATGTCCCGGGCGGCACGGTGGCGCAGCGGTAGCGCTGCTGCCTCGCAGTTAGGAGACCCGGGTTCGCTTCCCGGGTCCTCCCTGCGTGGAGTTTGCATGTTCTCCCGTGTCTGCGTGGGTTTCCTTCCGGGCGCTCCGGTTTCCTCCCACAATCCAAAGACATGCAGGTTAGGTGGATTGGCGATTCTAAATTGGCCCTAGTGTGTGCTTGGTGTGTGGGTGTGTTTGTGTGTGTCCTGTGGTGGGTTGGCACCCTGCCCTGGATTGGTTCCTGCCTTGTGCCCTGTGTTGGCTGGGATTTGCTCCAGCAGACCCCCGTGACCCTGTATTCGGATTCAGCGGGTTAGAAAATGGATGGATGGATGGATTCTATGTCCCCTCATTTAATGATTCATTTACAGTTTCAATTTTACATTTAGAGAGGTTATTGTATTAATATTTTATCTATACTGATAAAAGGCAAAGCCCTCACTGACACACTGACTCACTCACTGACTCACTCACTCACTCATCACTAATTCTCCAACTTCTTGTATAGGTAGAAGGCTGAAATTTGGCAGGCTCATTCCTTACAGCTTACTTACAAAAGTTAAGCAGGTTTCATTTCGAAATTCTACATGTAACGGTCATAACGGTTGATAACGGTCAACAACGTCCACCATGTTGAATTTTCTTATTTATGGCACCATCTACACGAAATTTGGTAGGCGGCTTCCCTGCGCTAACCGAAACCGATGTACGTACTTATTTCGATGGTATGACGCCACTGTTGGCCGCCATATTGAACTTTCCAATGTCACTAATTCTCCAACTTCCTGTGTTGGTAGAAGGCTGACCCCATCTTCACGAAATTTGGTAGGTGGCTTCCCTGCGCTAACCAAAACTGACGTACGTGCTTATTTCAGTGGTATGACACCTACTGTCGGCCGCCATATTGAACTTTCCAACGTCACTAATTCTCCAACTTCGCATGTAGGTAGAAGGCTGAAATTTGGCAGGCTCATTCCTTACAGCTTACTTACAAAGGCTAACCGAAACCAATGTATGTACTTATTTTGGTGGTATGATGCCACTGTCAGCCGCCATATTGAGCTTTTCAACGGTCTTTGTTACTTATGGGCCCATCTTCATGAAATTTGGTACTCGGGTTCCCAACGCTAACTGAATCCTACTTACATACATATATACATCCAAAGCCTGCAGCTCGGTCACCGTGTGAGGCGGCATTGGGTCTCCCATCCCAACGCCTCCCACGTCGTTGGCTGCCTGCCTATATAAGGCCGTCCGTCGCTCCGGTCTCTACATTCCCTTCCTTGCTACGCTACGGGATTCACGTTTCCCTGCTGATAACTACAGCCTTTTCATTTAATCCACGGCTTCTCCGCTGTTTTATTGTTCATTTATTACGATTATAATTATTGTGTAGGTATTTTAGACTTACTTTACATTGTTCAGGTACCCATTTCCTTTATCATTCCAACCGTAACCCCATTAACATGTCTATCAAGGTGATCACCATCGATCAAAGAACTGTCACTTACCGAGTGGTTTCCATGCCCGGAGATGGCACCTGCCTTTTCCATTCTCTTTGTTACATATTGCACGGCCATATCAGGCTCACTCTTGATATCCGGAGGAACATTGTGTCTTATGTATTGAATGACTGGGACAGGTTCAAGGTGTGGACTGATGGCGGTACAGGAGATAATTATACTACACAGGAGCACTATAAGAGTGAATTTCTTAAGCCCTTCACCTATGGATCTGCATGTGAGTTGATGGCTGCCGCTGAATTGTTCGGTTGTCTCTTTCAAGTGTACCGGAATGGCCAAATATTTTATAACTTTCGACAACCGCCAATACCTCTTAAACATCTTAGATTCACAGGTGATGATTTCAGTAGTGGACACTTTGATGTTTATGAATGTTTATACTCTGAAAAGCTGGATGTGAAGTTATCGATGAAACTGGTTGTATACTTACAACGCTTGACAGATGCCGAATGTCTCTTCAACACAAGTCCTACAAATACTGTCATAACTGAAACAAACCATGAAACATGAAACTCTGGTGGCCCAGAGAAGAAGGCATTGAGTGGCCAGGACTGTGTGTAGGGTTTGTATTTGTGCACGGACTGTGTCTGAGTGACATTTACCTTGTATATACTGTAAATAAACACGTGTGGTGGTGAACTGAATACGATGTCTGCCTGTCTGTGTCCGGGCCGGGGTCACGATATATTATATATACTAGCAAAATACCCGCGCTTCGCAGCGAAGTACTGCATTAAAATTTTTATTAAGAAGAAAATGAAACCTTTTTAAACTGTGGGAAAATATGCCAATAATTATTTGTTAAGGATCTCTTTGTATACCATGTTGTCAGTTCGACCCTCCAGTTGTAATATGACCAAGCTGTGCACTGAGCTTACTCTTGAGCATGCAACGTACAGTTGGCCATGTGAACAGTAATCTTGTCTCAAATCTCACAGCTTGGATTGCTGGTGTCATAATCGGTTTGAGTTTCATGGTTTGTTTCAATTACGACGGTATTTGCAGGACTTGTGCTGAAGAGACATTCTGCATCCGTCAAGCGTTGTTAAGCATACAACCGGTTTCCTCGATAACTTCACATCCAGCTTTTGAGAGTTTAAACATTCATAAACATCAAAGTGTCCACTACTGAAATCGTCACCTCTCAATCTAAGATGTTTAAGAGGCATTGGCGGTTGTCGAAAGTTGTAAAATATTTGGCCATTCCGGTACAGTTGAAAGCGACAACCGAACAATTCAGTGGCAGCCATCAACTCACATGCAGAACCACAGGTTAAGGGCTTAAGCATTTCACTCTTCTAGTGCTCCTGTGTAGTATAATTATCTCCTGTACCGTCATCAGTCCACACCTTGAACCTGTCCCAGTCATTCAATACATAAGACACAATGTTCCTCCGGATATCAAGAGTGAGCCTGATATGGCCGTGCAATATGTAACAAAGAGAATGGAAAAGGTAGGTGGTATCTCCGGGCATTGAAACCACTCGGTAAGTGACAGTTCTTTGATCGATGGTGATCACCTCGATAGACATGTTAATGGGGGTACGGTTGGAATGATAAAGGAAATGGGTACCTGAACAATGTAAAGTAAGTCTAAAATGCCTACACAATATCTATAATCGTAATAAATGAACAATAAAACAGCGGAGAAGCCGCGAATTAAATAAAAAGGCTGTAGTTATCAGCAGGGAGACGTGAATCCCTTGGCGAAGCAAGGAAGGGAATGTAGAGACCGGAGCGACGGACGGCCTTATATAGGCAGGCAGCCAAGAACGTGGGAGGCATTGGGATGGGGGACCCAACGCCGCCTCACACGGTGACCGAGCTGCAGGCTATGGACGTATATATGTACGTAAGTGGGATTCAGTTAGTGTTGGGAACCCGTAACAAAGACTGTTGAAAAGTTCAATATGGCGGCCGACAGTGGCATCATATCACCGAAATAAGTACGTACATTGGTTTCGGGTTAGCGCAGGGAAGCTGCCTACCAAATTTCGAGAAGATGGGGCCATAAATAAGAAAGTTCAACATGGCGGACGTTGTTGACCGTTATGACCATTACGCGTAGAATTTCGAAATATAACCTGCTTAACTTTTGTAAGTAAGCTGTAAGGAATGAGCCTGCCAAATTTCAGCCTTCTACCTATACGGGAAGTTGGAGAATTAGTGATGTTGGAAAATTCAATATGGCGGCTGACAGTGGTGTCATACCACTGAAATAAGTATGTACATTGGTTTCGGTTAGCTCAGGGAAGCCACCTACCAAATTTCGTGAAGATGGGGTCAGACTTCTACCTACACGGGAAGTTGGAAAATTGGTGACATTGGAAAGTTCAATATGGCGGCCGACAGTGGCGTCATACCATCGAAATA
The DNA here is from genome assembly GCF_016835505.1 of Polypterus senegalus. Lineage (NCBI taxonomy): Eukaryota > Metazoa > Chordata > Cladistia > Polypteriformes > Polypteridae > Polypterus > Polypterus senegalus. The sequence continues at coordinate 179,844,728 of NC_053156.1, read as the reverse complement.
AGTAAGTACATTGGTTTCGGGTTAGCGCAGGGAAGCCGCCTACCAAATTTCGTGAAGATGGGGCCATAAATAAGAAAGTTCAACATGGCGGGCGTTATCGACTGTTACGACCGTTACGTGTAGAATTTCGAAATGAAACCTGCTTAACTTTTGTAAGTAAGCTGTAAGGAATAAGCCTGTCAAATTCCAGCTTTCTACATACATGGGAAGTTGGAGAATTAGTGATGAGTCAGTGAGTCAGTTAGTGAGGGCTTTGCCTTTTATTAGTATATATATATATATAATTTTTATTCTTTTACACAACCAGTAACTGCTCTTAGCTGTAAATCAGATCCCAATACATAATACTAAAGGCAGAGTCATGCACACAGGTACACAGTGGCTTGCGTGAACATCATCAGCAACAACTCAACTCTCCTGTTGCTTGATGATGCACAAGCTTCAGTTAAATAATCTTTAGAACCACAAAAGTTAAAAAATTCAACTCAATTCAATTTATTTAAAAAATATTGAAGAGGAAACAAATTTCATAAACATGATAGTGTAATCCATTATGGCTAAGTGAATAAAAAAGGTGTCTAGTATTTATATTACCAAAAAACAATTTCACAGCTGCATTATCTATAGTTTATAATGAGTCAACACTTCTCTAACAATATAAATGGTCACATTTGGTGACCTGCTGCCCATCATGCTGTATTATAACCAACAATTTTAGCTGGAAACTCCAACATATATTTTAACTCTCCATCGGGTATTTCATCCAAAAATATAATATTTAAGAAATCTAAATTAAAATGAGGTCTTAGGCCAAGTGGCCATATCTAATACAAGCTGATGTAAATTTTCTTTAGTGTAGTGGGGGAGATGGCGGCTTTCAGTCCAGTAGTCAGTGTTCAAATCCAACCTCTGTTGTCTGTGGGAGGACAGCTAGAGACAGAGAGTGGAGAGAGTCCCTGACAGTGACAACTCTACAACAACTAGCAATAGCATGAAAAAAGAACTTCACTTGAGTGTGAATATGATGTCTTAATTGTTTTGTAGCATTTTAAGTTCCATAATGAATGTTGAATATTACACCATGCATACATTATCTAACTTATTTCAATAACTTTATTCTCAATGGCTTCTTTGAGGATGGCTCAAGTGTGCCCCTTCTGATCACAAAGGCTATAATATAATTTCAATGAGACGGTATGTGCATTCATCTTGCAAAAAGCCAAAGTGGATTTGTCATATTGTATATAATAAATCAGCTAATTGACATTAGAGTAAAAAGAAAACTGCCATAACACACCAAATACAATTGACTGAGTTGTCTAAATAGCATTATTTTTATAGCCAATCCTGCAGCCCCTATTTTCTAAAACACAGCTAATAAATAAATAACATTTAAGAAAGGAAAAAGGTAATGAAAGAAAAACAATAAGTTTTCATTTCTACCAGATGAATCACTTATGATCTAACACAAATCGTGCAATACTTTTAGCTCTTTTTAAAATTTAGTCAAAGAGCTAATTTATTTTTCTTTCTGTCTTTCACTTATGTAGGAGAAAGAGAAAACAGTTCAATTAGGTATGAGTGTCTACTTCAGCAGCATCAGCTAAAACAGCAATTATTTACAATTGTCACAGACGGCTGGGGTTCTTACCCGGCCGGGATGCCTAAAAGTACCGGAAGGGGGCAAGAATACGGGCCACAAGGGGGCAACCGCCCTGGAACAGGAAAGAACACCGGTAAAAGAGAGAAAAGATTATAACTCGTTGGGACCCGTGGCCACTGCCAGAGGGCGCCTTAAACCTCATGGGACCTGGAAATAGTTACTTCCGCCACACTCTGCAAGATGGCAGAGGAACCTGCCAGGGACGCCCGGAGTGCTTCCGGTGCAAAGAGCAGCACTTTCGCCACACCAGGGAGTGCTGCCGGATAGACGTCATCCGCCACCTGGAGTACATCCGGGCAGGAATAAAAGGGGCCGCCTTCTAGCAATCGGGGAGCTAGAGTCGGGAGAGGGAGCAGGACGAAGCTCCCAGGAGGAGATTGGTGACCAAGGATTGAGAGAAAGAACGATTATTTGGCGATTATTGTTGTATGCATTGTGTGGTTTTTCGGGACTGTATTTATTTATGTTAAATAAATGTGTGAACTTTATAAAGATGTGGTCTCCGACTGGTGGTGTCCAGGCAAGTCTCACATAATTAATATATTTTTCTTCAGCTGGAATGAAAAATGGGTCAATAATGACTTTCTGTTTCCATTTCCCACTAGGTCAAAAACATTATGAAAGGAAAATCTAAAGGAAGACCAGCCCATATTTTCTCTTTGTCCAAGAATATGACTGGATCTCAGTTTTTTTAAAAGGAAGATGTTTACTAGTTTCACACTATGTAATACACACAGGCACAGAAAATAGTAATGTATAAGCAGTTTTACTCTTATACTCATGCTTTTTTCTGCTGTCTTTTATCATTATTAGGAAGTATATGGTTCTCCAATACAACAGTTTCACTGTTCAACATAAAGATGAAGGTTGCATTTAAGAGTGCATTTCAATTAAGAATGTTAATTTTTGATTTCATTTCCTTGCTACAGCATACACACTAGGAAGTCACTAGTAACATGATGATCTGACACCCTCCTTTGGGATCTATTTAACAGCATGTGAATGTTACAACATTGCTCAACACCTAGAGTAATGTAATGGATCAAAGTATGTATATTATATGAGTTGGCAGTCACTCAAATAATGTAATCAATTACTAACTACTTATATCAATTCATAAAAGGATTACTTTACTAATTACACCCTGGAAAAGTAATCATGTTATCAATTCCTTTATTTTACATTACTCTCTAAACCCATGTAAATATATAATAATTGGAAAGCTTAAGGATATTGTCTACATGTCCTTTCAGTGTTTTAAAAAGGAAGAAATTTGGCTGACATTACCATTGTAACATTTCAGGTATGCTGCATGAGCCAGCAAGCACAAAAATAATTCTTAATAACAAAATCTTACTTAAAACTTGGCTGGTTTGCAAATTTTAGTCGGCAAACAACAACATTATTCCTAGTGTAGCAGTGAAGCAGCTACCTGCGGTGTTTATTATTTGCCACAATCAATACGCCATAAATCTAGCCACTCCTTTATCAAGAGTGCTGATAAAATGGTGCCCTTCCAACAGGTTTTCCCAAATCCAGAAGAGGAATTTTGAAGCTATGTTAGAGTGACCACTGGGTCTGGCCAGTCTATTTCCTTTTCTCTTCACTCTGTACGTCTCAGACTATAAATAAAATACCAGATCATGTCAAGTGCAGAAATTCTCAGATGATTCTGCACTTATATAGTGTACTAGCCAGAGTACCCGGCGTTGCCCGGGAATGTATAATGAATTTCCCAAATGAAAGAAACACAACATAGAAATAGAACAAACATTTTTCTGATTCACATTTTATTGTAATAGGTAATACAAGTGGTTATTCCAGAGCCTTTGGATACATTATATTTTATTTCCCTTGTGGTGCGAAAATGAACAAATTCTGAGGATTGCCCACTCTAGAACATGCTACGTAGAGTTGTCTGTGTGAAAAGCATGGATTTTCCAAATTGATGCCTGCATCTTGCAGTGATTGTCCTTATTAATTGACATAGCAAAAGCCAAACGAACAGGAAATTGTAGCCATTTGAAATCAAAGGGTAAATAATTCAGAATCAGCGCTATTCTTGGTATGAAAACATTTTCACGTCTTGCACAACTTGTTATGATAGTTGCTTCAGTAATATGTATTGATGGAAAAGTCACCGGCATTTCAAGATGTGATTCTTTTCAGAAACTCTACTCATTAGTCGGTAAGCATAAAAGTCCATTGCAATGAGTTTCTTGCCAGCAACAGAGTTGCCCATAGATGGATCTGTTTGTGGAATTCCAAAGTAATACCCATCTTCGCCTTGCCAAAAGATTAGTGGATACTGAAGGGCATCATACGACCTGTGTGTGTCTGCCACACGCTGAAGACTTCTGTTCCTTTCCTCAAAGATAATGTCCTGCTTCCCAAAGTCATTGCCTACCATTGCAATGGCAACCTCATCAAGTGTTGGAGCATTGAATCGTCGATGATACTCTCCCTGTGGCATTTTGTCAGCTCTTATGACAACTTTATAATCATCTGTTGACGCTGAAGTGCAGTCTTGAAAAGGGTGACATATGCGTTGTTTTCCTGAAAGAATTGTTCTAAATCCATCACAATATCCAGTCTCACGTTTGGTATTCTGCTGTGTCTATGATGCGCTGTTGTGGAAATATCTCCCATGAAGTAGGTCTGAAGGAACTCAATTGTCCCATCAGTTAATTGAAGTAATGATCCTATTGTATGGTAAACTTGATCTTGCACTTTGAATGTGGGCTTGAACCCATCCTCTCGTATTTGTTTAGTTGCACCAAAAGAAATCATTTGAAAACAGGAATTGTACTTCCTGATGTTGTTGAAGAAATGCTTTGAAATTGGTGTTGATCCTGACATCAAAAAGTGTAGATGTTCAGGTGGACGAAGTAGAAATGGCAGTTTCACTTTCCCATTTGTCAACACAATCCCGGTGACTCTCCTTTCCATTTTGGAGCTCTACAATGAACACAGATATGATCCATTTGGCCAATAACAGCGACAGGATGTTCATGATATGCAGCCTGTCGGTTATATGCGAAAGGCATATTTTTTAAATCGTGCTTCATTTGTCCACGTGTTGCATCAGCAGCCCCTTCGCCTGTTGGTAGACAGCCTGGTTAGCCTTTCTTGAGATGTTTCATCCGCTCTTGCATCAGACATTTTTCCCAACCAAACATACCCCATGACCTCCTCCTGGTGACAAAGGAGCCCCATGCCCAGTCTGGTGGTGATCAGACGTCCAGTGCAGATTTGTATGGCGGACAAACAAACATACATCGACTCTGCTTTATATATTACATTGTGGCAGGGATGATAACTATTTTTGCTTTGACATTATGGGTAGATTTATGAATAAAAATAGTAAATTTATCTATTTAAAATTAAACCTATAATGTAATAAACTGTGCAGAATGTGAAGGCATCTTCCTTAGACTGGAATTAAATACTCACTATTAATCATAAAACCAAAAAGCTACCTTTCAAAGCAAAACTCTAAATGTTTATTTCTGAATATAAATAAATTAGATCTGTATACAATTCAGAAATAAAGCAACTTGACATGTAATGTCATAATATAATAATTACTCCCAGTACAGTCGAAGCAGTGTTATAATATCCAATGTGCTGCATGCCTACATGAATATACTGCACATGTGAATTGAAAATTGGGCAGGGGATGCATATCAAGTGAGCACACTTGTCTCCTCAAATGTTATGCAAAGTAGAATACCTGTCCTACAAGGCATTTATCCATCCATCCATCCATCCATTATCCAACCCGCTATATCCTAACTACAGGGTCACGAGGGTCTGCTGGAGCCAATCCCAGCCAGGCAGGAAACAAACCCCGGGCAGAACACCAGTCCACTGCAGACAAGGCATTTATGTCATTTACATATTATTTACATAGGATCATTTATAAAGCAAGTAGTGATATTCTAATTAAGTCAGTGACTGCAATTTTTTTACAAGAATTTAAGCCAATGCTCTACAGTGGTTCATTACCATGAAAATATAAGTAGTGTGAACATTGAATCCGGACACAGACAGACATGGACTCCAAATGTTATGAAACACACACTTTTTTTCAGTACAACAACACAGTGCACAAACTAGCCACAATAATGCTCTTTCCTCTCTCTCTTCTGCTGCCTCCACTCCGTTTTCTTCCACCCAACTCCGGCCCCTGGAATGGAGTGAGGCGGACACTTTTATAGCACACCAGGAAGTACTCCAGGTGCTCCACAATTAATAACCGGCAGCACGGCGGAAGTGCTGCATAGGCATCAGCTCCTCTTCTGGCAGCACTTCTGGTTGTGGCAGAAATGCTGCGGATCACAGTTCCGGAGCTGTCCGGGCACCCCCATAAGGTTGAGCTTCCAAGCTGTGTGGCCCCCATACAATCCAAGGAGCTCACCCTCTTGCATTCTGTGGAAGATATAGCCCCTCTCCGGGTCCTTCCTGTCTCCAGTCGTCCCGTTTGGGCATGGTCCCCAGACATCTATCACAGAAGACAATTACTTTGTACCATGTTATTCTTAACTCTGATGAAATACAACAAAGAAAACACAAAAAATGAGGTGTAGCCAATTAAAGAAATAAATCTGCTCCTCACTCAGTCTGTGACTCTTTCTTATGACCCTAGCCTGTTCAACCAGACTTTGAGTCTTCAGCTCACACTCTTCCCAACTCGAGAGTCAATGTGCTCAGTTGTTAGAGATGATTACAAACAACCTGTTGCCCAAGTTTAATATACAGTTAAAAGGTATTAAGCTGATATGTTATGCTCATTTTTGCCCAAAATATGTGCTGCAATCAAAAGAGTCATGTTTATTTGTTTGAAACTGGGAAAAAGCATTTAACAGATTGAAATCCAAAATCCGAAATGTATAATAATAAAAAATAATTCATTACTTTTATATAGTGCTTTTCTGGCTGCATAGACAATGGGGAAACCACAACAAAATGTGTAACACCCACCTGGATGATGTAATGGTGCCAAGTATGCTCATCACAAATTATATATTATGTGGTGAACAAATGAGAGAGATCAACAATTAGTGTCAGGGGATAATTAGGGGGCCAGAATAATCAGGCCGTGGTGAGAAATTTATCTAGGACATTGTGATAAACCATTCTATTTTTGAAAGATGCCCAGAGATCCTTATTGACCACAGAGAGTCAGGAACTTGGTTTTATGTCTCATCCGAAGGATGGTTCCATATTTACAACACAGTGTCCCAGTCGCTGCACTGGAGCATTGGGATCCATACACAGACCACAGGGTAAGCACCCCCTGATGGCCTCGCCAGCATCTCTCCCATTAACAACCCTAGTTTTTCCTAGATGGTCTCCCATCCAAGTACTGGCTGGGACCAAACATGCTGAGCTTCAATTGGATTACCTGTTCTGAAGCACAGGTGGTATAGTATAAATGAATGAAAGAGAGAACAGTTTTATAAGAAGGACTGTGATATAGTGATGAAGTCAAAATAACGTGCCAAAGTCTATACCCAAAAGACTAAAATGATCTATCATTAAATCCTAAACACTACTCAAAAATCAAAATAATAAAACTGAGTTTCAATAACCAGAATATACCAAATGAAGTGAACTGTATGTACAGCTCTTTGAATCAAGTCTCAGATGAAATGGGATCATAGGTGGCAACAAAAATAAGATTGCAATGATGATGTTGGATATCATGCATTAAGAGGTGGATTATAGGTGTGAGCCGACATTTGCGTGATAGACATATGAGCGCCGACAGAATAGCGCCGATTAAAACACGCCATCAAAATCGCGCCGTCAAAATCACGAAAGTTTCATTAAATATGAATTACTAGTTTAAAGCATATATAATCCATCCATTTTCTAACCCGCTGAATCCGAACACAGGGCCACAGGGGTCTGCTGGAGCCAATCCCAGCCAACACAGGGCACAAGGCAGGAACCAATCCTGGGCAGGGTGCCAACCCACCGCAGAAGCATATATAATAATGTTTATTTTAGAAGTCAATATTATGAGACACGGCATGCCATCAGCACGGAACGCAGATAGTCCTTAAGATCACGCCCTGCATATGTAGGAAGAATTGCAGCAAGACATCTTGATAGTTGACCGTATTTAGACTTGCTGGCTACCTGACTGCTGGTAATTCCGCTTTGTATACAATGTCTTATGCCAACCCTTGACTGAGTTATTTGTTCAAGGCATGCCATCAGCAGTTATAACAGTTATAACCTAGCACTTAATGTGTACATAATGCGCACGTATGCGTCCCACTCTCTTAGCCTTTCTAGCGATTTTGTCGTGGCGATTTTGTAGGTGCGCATTTGTCAAAAACCAGTTAGCGGGTTTGTCGGCGCTCATTTGACCATCCCGGTTTTGTTGGGGCGCGTATGTCTATCACGCTTTTGTCGGTGAACCATTATAGGATATATCGTCATAGCATTGAGAACACTATAACTCTAAAAATGGTGATACCCATATGCAAACAAAATACAGCAAAACCTTGGAACATGAACATTTTCAGACTCAAACAATACAGAACTCGAATGGGCCGTTTGATTTTTTTTTTGCTCCTATCCTCAAAGAAAAACGTAGAACTTGAACATCCTGCTAAAACTTGTACAGATCAAGATGCAGCTGTGAGGAGCCAAGACAAAGCCAAACAGGCCTACGTATGCTGTATATGCCTAGGACTCAGCCTCAGTATTGCAGAAGAGCTGCTGAAACTGTGTCCTCTGTGAATGTGTAATTTTTTTGCGTTTTTGGGGGGTTTCCCTGTTGACAGTAATTACCGTGGCCCCTAAGAAAGTTAGCAGTGAGAGTAGCAAAGCGAAGAGGAAGCTTGTATGTGTTAAAAAAAGGAAATAATAAAGAAACCTGAAACTGGTTCACATGTGTGGACTCTTGTAGAAGAGTATGGAATGGCTAAGTCGATGATAAGCACATTTTTGAAAAATATAGACACAATTCAAGGTGATGTCACAGATGGCTGGGTTTTTGACGCGGCCAGGATGACTAAAAGGACCGGAAGGTGGCATGAATAGCTTCTGGACCACGAGGGGACAACCACCCTGTAGCAGGAGAGGACCACGGGAAAAGAGAGAGAAGATTATTACTCATTGGGACCTGTGGCCACCGCCAGAAGGCACCTTAAACTCGTGGGACCCGGAATTAGTTACTTCTGCCACACTCGGCGAGATGGCGGAGGAACCTGCCAGGGACGCCCGGAGTGCTTCCGGTGCAAAGGGCAGCACTTCTGCCACACCAAGAAGTGCTGCCGGAAGTTCATCATCAGCCACCTGGAGCACATCCATGTGGGAAATAAAAGGTGCCACCTCCTAACAAGTCAGGGAGCTTGCGTCTGGAGTGGGAGCAGGATGAAGCTCCCAGGAGGAGATAGGCGGCTAAGGACTGAGGAACAGAAGGTTTATTGTAGTGATTTATGATCTATATGCATTGTGTGTGTGTTTGGGACTTTAATCCAGTATTTGGAGGTGTTTAATAAAAGTGACTTTTATAAAAATGTGGTTTCCAACTGGTGGTGTCCAGGCAAGTCTCACAATGGCACCCTCCTCTCCACAATACTCATTAAACACTATCAAATACACCATAAACCAATCCTCCACACTCCCAGACGCATTGCCACCCATCTCATTGCCACCCAGCTCAGCTCGTCATCTGGGAGTTCCCAGCGCCCGTTTATAGTCCCTGACCTGGAAGTGTTTCCCATCCTTCAGTCCATGATTCCTTATTACTTCCGGGTCAGATAAAAAGTCCTTTTCTTCAACCCGGAAGCACGTCATTCCCCTTGTCCATGTGACTTGGACGTACTTCCGGGGCATAAGGCAAATAAGCACTGTTCCTCCCTGCAGCGCTTCCTAGCAGCCCCCATGGTATCCAGAAGGGCTGTGAATAAAGACTCCAATGTCCATGTTGCCCTGCTGGCATTCGGGGCACCTTCATGCTGCAGGGAAGGCTCCACATGACGGTGTGGGGGGTATTGGCCGGGATGAACAGCCGGCCATATATCGCAGTGCTAATGTTAAAAAATGTAATTACAGTTAAATTGTCAATTCTATTTGTTGTATGTGTTTATCTCTTCCATGCATTGATTTCAATGGTTTTACAATGATTTTTATCATTAGTTATGTCTTTATATAGGTATAAATAAGAAATTATTTGGGGGTCTGGAACAGATCAATCCTATTTATATTATTTCTTTTGGGGAAATCCGATTCGTAACGAAATTGAAACTCGACCAGCCTTCTGGATCGGATCATGTTTGTGTTCTGATGTACTATTGTACTATTGCAGGATAACATGTAAAAAATCCTAAATTTTCAATGGTAACCACTAACAATATAATTTCAGAAATGAATTCTCTGATGTAAAAAAATTACAAAATGATTCAAACATCATCCCACAGAGCCATAGAAAAACCAAATAAAAATTAAAAGAAAATACTAATAATAACAAAACCAATAGGCCATCAGTAATGTGTGGAAGAATCGATATGAAAGTTGAAAACCAATACTAAAGACATAAATAAAGAATTAGCAAAACTAACTAAGGTCTTTAAACCCTAATTATTATAAATTTATGAAGTAGTTTTTAAGTGAATTAAAAGATACAATGCCATAAGCTGTGTGCTAATATGTTAAACAATGTCAGCTTCACAAAGACACGCACAACAATGAAGAGGGATACATGGCTATTGACAGATAAAGCAAAACTAACCAACATAGCAGCACTCATTGTGACAGTATCTCATAAATATCAATATTAAATGAATAAACGAATCATAACAATCCACAAATGACAAATAAAATTATAATCTTATTTAATGCTTCTTTGGAACCAACTTTGAGCTTCACCTAGCAGCCTCTAGTACCTCAGCTCCTTGAAGCTTCAAGCTTTAACTCTTACTTGAGTCCCTGTCAGACAGACTTCAGTCATAAAAATGCAACAATTCTTTAATTCTACCCTCTTGAGAAAATGTGCTGCCCCCTGTCAATATGCTGGGACATCTGCCCTCTAATGTTTCTTTTCATAACATGTTTTTTTTGTTTACATTTTCCCTTGAAAGTTGTGCAACTGTATCACCTTCACAACAAGGTCTTCTGGCCCCAGCAAGCTCTTTGCCTTCATACACAAATATGAGTACTTGTTCTTTTGCTGCTAGTATGAGCTGTTTTCTCTTTTGTTACCTCTTTCTCTTTGTAGGAGGCCAGTTATGGGCCTTTCAGTTACCACAAGTGTTAGTTGCCCTTAACACTTGTAACCCGATGCCAAATGGCTATCTTTTCACAGTTTCTTAAGTAATACAAACTTCTTTGAGCAATGGAGCATTTAGCTTGTCTGCTGAATTAATTTTTGAAATGAACTTTTGTAAACTGGACAGGAGTCACATCTCCAAAAGAACAGTTTTATCATTTTGCTTAGCTCAAAAGTCTATTTACTTGAAGCTGACAGTGGTCAAAAGCTTCTATGCCAGAGTTTCAAAATATAATAGAGAAAGGATTGTTTGACAAAACTACTTTAGTGAAGAATATGGACTTTCAAACAAATTTCTGTTCATCACTATTGATTGTTCTCAATTTATATGGCACTGTACCTGTTTCATTCCCTTTACTGTCCTGCCCATGTCTGTTTCTGTCAGTGAATACACACATACACACACAGCACACACACATACACACACATTCAAAAATGTGTTTTCAGTATATTTATTTATATTTGTATACTGTATTCAGAAAAGCATACAGTCAAAGTTTTTTTTTGTTCTGTCTCCTCATATAACATTAGCTGTGAGATGTCCTCCTGTAAGGGGAAGATCAGAGGAAAGATGAGGCATTTAGAGAAGAGGAAATGCAGTTCACCCAATGTTCCTCTGAGGGTCATAGTTCTATCTGAGAGGCTGCTTCAGTCAATATACTGTATGATTGATAAGAGAGAAATTCCCTTCTCTTGGAAGTTGCAAGATGCACATAATACATTTTAAGCGTATGTATGTATTTTTTTGACCAAATACAAGTTAATTTTAATTTTTTAAATGCATAAGTTTAAGAAGTGACATTTTATAGCGGAAACTGTTTAAATTGTTTACTCTTGTTACACACGTGCGCATGGGAGGCAGCTAAAGGGCTTGAGTGACAGCAGTTCTGAGGTATGCTGGGAGCTGGCAGAGTGACCTGACTCTTTTTCTCTCTCTCCTGTACACCATTCCTGGGGGATTCCATCTGGCTCTCTTGACGCCACTTCCGGGACTGAGCCAATGGAAGGAGACCTTACCGGCTCCGGCCCTTGTGATGTCACGTCCGGGCTCGAACCAATGGCTAAAGAACATGAGCCTGATCCTTATGACCTCACTTCCCCTTTAAAAGCCTGTCCCTATTCCTTAAATCCTCAGTCTTGTTTTGGACTCATTTGTATGCACATCAGTGCTGTTTATTTTGAGTTGCAGCCAGGATACCAGAATATATGGGTGGCTGCCCCAAACCTTTATCAGAGTGTCTCATTATTGTGACACTATGTTAAATGTTTTGGATTACTTCTTATTTCACAGTAGCATTAATTACATTCTGTGTTTCTGGAAAAAGGATAATGTTTATAATTATGTTCAGTTTCTCATATAAAATATATGAAATGTATTAAGACAATATGATGAATATGTAAGATATATTAAATATGAATGCATATTAATGAAACATATTGAACTACTTCGGCATTCCAGCTATGAGTATTATATGGCTAGTTTAATTGCCATCTGTTGAAAATTACTAATATTACAGTCTGAGTCAGAATAGTTGATGTTGCAGAATAAGGCTTCAATATATCAAATCTGTTTTTCCTTTCTTTTTAGAACCATATTTACACCTTATGTATCCATCATGCATTCCTGCATAAATCCTAGTTATCCACTATTAAAGAAATGAAGCTGCAGGGGTGGCTCTGGTTCCTTGTGTTCTGATAAACTAAATGCCACATATTGAGATTCAGCCACATCATTGGAAAAGCAGGTTATTTAGATTATGAGTAGGTTTTTTTCTTTATTAAGAGTTGACTGATGGTATGCACTGAATTCAGCCGATATTGGAATTTTCATTTACTGGACATTGTTGCTATTCTGTTAAACTTTTTATAATTTTTATATCAATGAACTGTTTGGAGCAATTTTATTTGTCTTTCATAATTTCAAACTGTGCAAGATCCAGTGTACCAGGATTGTCCTGAATGTTGTGTAATGTGATTGCCTTGTGCCTTATCATAAGGGCCTTGCCCTTTTGTATAAAAATTTACTGTTTAGAATAGTTGTTTATATTATACTGCCATGCTGGTGCTCACTAGAGTCAGCCCAATGGATTCTTGCTTTTTACATTGCTCTTTAAAGAGAAATAAAATTCCAACAGATGTAAAGGTTCGATTAATTAATGGTTCAAAACTTTACCTGCAATTGTCTGGCATTCTATTCTGAAGTGGTCAAGGTCTACACCTAATGCTGCCAGAATAACCCCACCCGCAAACCTTTAAATTGAACTAAACATGTTTGTTCATCATCATCTGTGGTCGAAATTTAACATCTTATTAAAGAAAGAAACATCCTCTAACAAGACAAATCAGTAATCAGGCAGGAGAAAAGCTGTTAGTGCTATAGTATCAAATTTCAAGAGTTCAGAGTTTAAATTCTCTTCTTGGCATTACTTGTAACTGTGTACACTATTCCCATCCCAGATATGTGCATGTTAGGGTAATTTTCAGATTTAAATTGGCCCTGGGATGAACTGGCACCCTAGGTGGCTTCTATTTTATGCCTGATGCTGCCAGAATAAGATGTAGCTCATGTATTCATGGCAGGTTAGATATTGATTGTTGTAAGCTTCAGACTGGACAAAAGACAGGAATCTCTTAGTCTTTTATCAGAGAAGGCTACATGAGGGCATAACCCAATTATTTTATGATTTGTAACTTTATTGATGAAGTTCTTTTAGCAGAATTCTAACAGTAAAATGATGAATTATGTACTCAAATTAAGAGGAAAGGCAGAAACCAAGCATTATTCTCCACACAAAGAATTATATGAATCTGGAACAAAATACAGAATCATGCAGCTGGCAAATAATGAATCTTAAAAATTACTAAATTAGATAATTTAGCATCTTCTTTACTGCCAAAATAAAATAAGTGATTTTGTTTTAGATTAGAAAATTTACTCTCTACTCTAACCATCTTTACATTCAGTCAGTCAGTTAGCCATCCTCCAACCCGCTATATCCTAAAACAGGGTCACGGGGGTCTTCTGGGCCCAATTCCAGCCAGCACAGGGCACAAGGCAGGAACAAACCCTGAGCAGGGTGCCAGCCCACCACAGGGCACACACACACACCACGTATAATGTAGGATCGCCAATGCACCTAGCCTGCATGTCTTTGGACTGTGGGAGGAAACCAGAGCACCCGGAGGAAACCCACGCAGACACGGGAAGAACATGCAAACTCCACGCAGGGAGGACCCGGGAAGCGAACCCAGGTCTTTACTGCAAGGCAGCAGTACATTCATCCTTACCCTAAATTCGCTTTATTCAGTTAAAGAGCCTGGTCCTGAGTCTTTCCTGGCATCACTGAATGAAAATCTGTTAGCATCTCTGAAAATGGCACCATCCTATTGCAGATATGTGTGTTCTTGTAAAAATATTAAAAAAATGTACAGGCTGTCATTTTTTCTGATGTACCAGTAAGATCAGAAAACATTCTAATACAGAATGTCACAATGGTAAAGGAAGTGGCGAATTAGCTGTTTACAGTTAATTTGTTAACCATCCTTTCTTATTAACTGCAGTTGGTTTGCTGCCAGCCTTTTCTGGCAAAGTACTTTTCCAATTTTTCCTTAAGGTACTTATTAGCTATAAGTCTTACCCTGAGTTTGCCATTTACCAGGGGGTACATTCCTAAATAACTCCATTCCAATTAGGTCTGCTCCTATTGTGATTCTGGCGTCCACTGGTCTCATTCATATTTCAACTATAGGGACAAAATCTCTTTTTACAGAGATTTCTAGCTTTACTTTGATTACTTGTTAGCTGGTATTTTGCTGTGGAGGGAGTGTGCCACCAATTACCACCTCTAAAGTAGTTTACAATACAATGTATGCTTATTCCAATAAAGTTTTTTGGGGATCTACAACAGGGAAGGAGGTTAAGACAAGAATTGCAGATGAAGCACTAGGCTATAACAGGACACACTCAAATATAGTAAGCCAATTCAGAGTTACTAATGAACCTAACATGGCCTTTGATTTGTGATAGGGAACATGAGGACTTGACGAAACCCCATATAGAACTCCGCACATACTGAAATGTAGTGACAAGGTTGTGAATCAACCTTAGGATTTTGGAAGAATGAAATAATTACTGTTCTTATACAATTCACTTCACTTCACAGGTCAACAAACATTTTCTGCACAAACTGTATCCACCAGAACAGAATGCTTCTGTGGCTTTTAATCACAGAAAATAACTAAATGGTGTCTTGTTAGTATTGCTTGCAAAATATATTTTTAAATTCTTTTTATAAAATGAAATGACTTAATTTGACTTAATGTTAATTTATTATTTTGTAATCTCTGCAACCCATTTTTCTTCTTTTTTAAAAAAAATGCAAGTGCATCATGAAGATATGAATTCACCTTTTTGACTCTGCTCAGGCAGACAATTAAAATTAGTTCACTTCCTGCCTGTTAGAGGTCACTCTGGTGCAAGAGAACTACTGTTACCTCCCACAGATGAAGAGGGGCAGAAGGGCAAAACTTCGAAGTTTTCATTGCATCACATAGTCGGGCAGGATGTGTAATCTTTCCCATCACATGTATTTTTTAGATTTGTTAGAAGTCTTTGTGGGAAACTATAACATTTTTTTCAGAGACTGGCAAGGCCTCTAAGTAGAGATCACTTCCTGTTTAGCACAAAAATATCTGTATTAAAGGGTCACAAGTAAGCACCTGTATTGCTCAGCAGGAAAAGGGTGGAGAAAACCAAACAAACTTTATTCACAATAATTACTGAACGAAAGCGTATAAAGAGTGGAAACACTGGCAATTGTCCTTTCAGATGCACTTTCCACATACTGAATGAAAGCTGCTGGAAGTATTAATTGAGTGGGTATCAAGTAACATTCCATATGTACAACACATATTTTCATACAATATAAACATGAAGTCATGTTTATCTAAATGACAAAGTGGAAATATTTGAGGTCAGAATAGAACCCACAAGGGTGAATACTTTTTTAGTAATCAAGCTGTCTAATGCTTGCCATTGTTATAGTTTAGAATCTGTATGTTACATCTATGCAAGTAATAATTTTGGCTAATAACAAAGTCCATTGTACAGATTAGTTTATGCAGAAATGGGCTTTGAATCAAGTACAAGGTATGGTAACACTGCCTCATGGGTACTTTTGCACTTCCTTAGTTTGGCCCATTGGCTTTGAATATTTATGAAATACAAATGAGATTAATTGTGATTTGACAAATTATTGTCTTCAACACTGCACTTATTGTGGGATTGTTGGCAGGATAATTTATATTTTTCAGTGAGTGCATCCATTTTATTTGACTGTCTGTTGGCTGCCATGACTCTGTCTTTGTTAGTTTAGCAGAAGAGAAAAGGAACTGAACAATGCTGTTCCAAACTAGTAACATACTGTATCTATCAGCCAGTGTTACAAGAGTGAAGTGAAACAAGTGTGTGGCACCAAGGGTTCTTTTTTAGCTCAACTGACTTACAGTTGTTTTTTTGCTCTGTGTATAGCATGCTCTTCACATAGCGTGTAGTACCCAATTTCATTTCACTTTCCAAAGTTGAAGTGACTTGTGGTGACAGCATTGGCTTCGGCTTCATATTGGTTACTTAACCTGAGTTTGTCAGAGTGGCAATGCCAAATAGTGTACCAGTAATCATGTGAAGTGACACTGCTTCAAGATAAGTACCTGAAGTCAAAATCCTTGAATAGTTAATTTTCTAATGGCTAAAACACTTGGTTTTCCATCTGGCAGAGGGCAGAACCCAATTTTGTGTCCCAAGGTTGCCAGGTATAGCAAGTATTATCTGTTACACTGGGACTACGATGATGGAAGATGCTGTCAGCTCAATCTACATCCACTTGTATGATTAACTCTTCCCATATTAATTCTAATGTATCCTGCAACTTCAGCAAAAACAAATAAGTTCAGGTTTGCCACAGCAATAAGTATAAGAAAATTTTAAGAAAGCCTGTGGTCTATTATTTTTAGGCAGTTGTTTTTGCACTAATCATATTCATCCATCCATTTTCTAACCCGCTGAATCCGAATACAGGGTCACGGGGGTCTGCCGGAGCCAATCTCAGCCAACACAGGGCACAAGGCAGGAACCAATCCTGGGCAGGGCGCCAACCCACCGCAGGACACACACAAACACGGGCCAATTTAGAACTGCCAATCCACCTAACCTGCATGTCTGGATTGTGGGAGGAAACCAGAGCGCCCGGAGGAAACCCACGCAGACATGGGGAGAACATGCAAACTCCACGCAGGGAGGACCCGGGAAGCGAACCCAGATCTCCTAACTGCGAGGCAGAAGCGCTACCACTGCGCCACCGTGCCGCCACTAATCATATTCTTGTTATACAAACAAATACAGCATTAATAATAAAAAAAATAGAGTAAATACTATAGTAAAAGCAATGATGTACCTTTATGCTTTTGGTGCAGAAGATTTTCACAGACTAAGTTGACTTTTAGAGTTCTTTTTCTTTACATTTAAGAATGCATTTTTAGAACATGTATGCAGTGTCAATCAAAATATTGCCCTTCTATTAAAATTTTAATTGCTGCCAAATCTGGTCACTGTGGCCCTACCCATCTTTTCAGTTCAACTCCTATTAAGCACATTTCCATTTAAAAACCCAGCGTACTACAAGTAACTGAAAGAAATGTAACATAAACACACAATATAATGTGGAATTATAAATAGAATAAATACATAGTATAGCGTAACATTCTCAAATCCAGTCCAATTCAGGGTCACACCAGGAGAAAGATATACAGATACATGTACATTTATATCCACACATACATACAATATATATTGTGCGAGAATAGGGCAGTATGGGGTGGACCCATAACAGAGTAACAAGAAGACTGTCTGAATAGGTATTAGGAATGGTATTTGTTAAGTTGATTAAAGAACACTGGCAGGGTAAACAGAATGAGTAAACACAACACAAAATGTGCAACAAAGTAACAAAGGCTATGCCATTTTCGTTCATACTACATTCTTCCAGTCTGACTACTAGACTACAAGTGTATAAGTCACATACAAAATCGATCATCAGAATTAAACAGCTACCTCCTTCCTCCCAGCCTTCCTTTGCTAAATGCATTGGGCACTTCTTCCTCATTGCAGATAAGCTCTTGCCTTGTTTCCTCTCCTGATTACAAGTTCATCTGACTGAGGAGATGGAGGCCTTTATATAAATACTCTCAGGAGCACTTCTATTGACACTTGAGCCGACCAGGAGGCACTTCTAGGTCACCACTGTTCACACAGAGACTACATTCCTAAGAGCCTCTCCAGGACCCTTAACACTTTCAAGAGAATACCATTGATGGTCAGTAGATACATGGGTTACAGTTGCTCCCATAGAGCTCAACCCCATGAAAAATTCTGTGGCATGTAAATGTATATATGTGTATACATGAGGGGGTGTACTGGAGGGAAACTGACTCTGCCCCCTGGGGTTCTCTCACTATTAAAGAGAGACGGTCTCAGCAGGAGAGAGCATACTTCCTACCTGAAATGGAAGTACTAGAGGAAAAGATCAAAGAAGTCACTTATTTAATTTTTGTTAGCCTTTCTTTTCATTTTTTATTTATTGAATGCACCATTGAGGGCCTATTTTGGTTAAGAATTGTGTAAATATTAAAAAAGGGTGACACCAGCTTGGCACCCAAACACTTCCTTTGTGACCAGTGTACTACCTTGTTTGGCATTACATATATATATATATATAGTGTCACAAAACTCACGATGAAACATAGCAAAGTTTGGGGCAGCCACCCGTATAATTTGGATTCCTGGCTGCAAATTGTCTTTTAAATGATAGCACTGCTGTCCAATACAGAACTGAGGGAATAGAGAAAAGGTGGAGACTTTTAAAGGGAAAGACAGGAAGTGTTCATCGCGGCGCTGGAGGATGACGTATCGGCCCGCAACGGTCCAGGAGTTGCCACGCCACTCAAGGCAGCCGCTTCGTCTCTCTGTGCCGGCTGGTTACACGGTGTGAAGTCAGCTTCAGACGGCTCGTCCCCGTCTATCACTAAGTGAAACACAGGAGTGGTATGTGTCTCACCGCTTTTAATTTTAGACCAGTCCAGTCTCTGTATCACCAGGTGTGGTGGATTTGGGTGGACCGTCACTGTTAATTTCTTTAGCGATCGACCGCAACTGATGACACAGACGGCGGACCTGAACCAGCAGATTTCTCCGTGGACACAGGTTATACTGGTCTTAAATTTTAAGTATTGTCGCGGTCGCATAAATCGGCAGGCAACAATGGTAATGTTGCTACCGGAATCAAATAACGTCTTGGTTTCATACCCGTTTACAATCACCACGCCTGTGTGTGGTACCGCCAACGGGTTAGTCAGAGCACACTATCCCCCGCCCCCCACCTGCATTCCTCCTTGCCTCCAAGCGTGTTGCGTCCAGGGACGCTGGCATAAGCTCTGGGTAGTACGGGGTTCTAGGTCTTGGGACGTACTCCAGCTGAGTTCGACACAGGTACGGTTTTGCTCCACCAGAGTGTGAGGCCGCCCTTTGTGTCTCCAGAAGCTCTGTGAGCTCTGCCATGTTCTTAAACTGCGCACCCCAGACCGGCTGGGTGAAGCCATGGGGTAGCACTTTCAGGAGCAGATAGCAGGCTACCTGCTCTATTATTTGGTAGGGCTTATTCTCAGTTGGCCATAACCACTGCCCTACCATTGCCCAGAGGGACCAGGCTTGTCCATGGGTTGGCCGCTCTGGGTCTAACCTCCACTTTTTTTATTTTTTCACCTGCCAGTCTGGGGTACCCCTAGGTGGTACTTGGGGCTCTGGTTTCACAGGGAGGTGGGTACTCTCCTCTGAGAGAGCACAGTAAGCCCCTTTTGTCTCACCCCTCTGGAGCAGCCAACCTCTTTTAGCCCCTCCCGCACATTCCCTGGCCTTTTTAGGTTGCCCAGTTAAGCCTGCTGGGAGCGGAGCTGAACCACGGGACAACCTCCCCGCCTGAAAACTCAGCCCTGGTAGGCTCCCACCTGGGTACATTGCAGGTCCTGTCCCCTTCTCCACCAGGACTTCTCCATCCTGCCGACTTACGCTAGTGTCACAAAACTCACGATGAGACATAGCAAGGTTTTGGGACAGCCACCCATATAATTTGGTTTCCTTTACACAAAACCGAGTCCAATACAGAACTGAGGGAATAGGGAAAAGGTGGAGACTTTCAAAGGGGAAGACAGGAAGTAAAGTCAAAGAGGTCGGGCTTGTAAGGGTCCTCTGCCATCGGTGCGAGCCCGAACGTGACATCACAGGAGCCGGAGCCAGCAAGGTCTCCTTCCATTGGCTCGGTCCCAGAAGTGACGTCCAGAGGACCAGGTGGGATCCCTCGTGAATGGTGTGCAGGCAAAGGAGAAAAAGAGTCAGTGCACTCTGCCACCTCGCGGTCTGTCTTGGAACTGCCCTTACTCAAGCCCATTAGCTGCCTCCCATGCGCACGTGTGTGACAATATATATATATATATATATATATATATATATATATATATATATTGTGAACTGGGACCCGGACACAGGCAGATGGACAACATAGTTCCACCACACACCATTTATTTACAAGTAATATATACAAATTTGTACTTACAAACCCCAGTACCTCTTGCACCGATTCCCCAAAGTCCAGGCCACACTATCAGTCACTGTGCCTCTCTCTCGACTGCCTCCCGTCCTCTCTCCAGCTCTGTCCTCCTCCACCCGACATCCACTATCGACTGAAGGGAACCACATATATATATATATATATATATATATATATATATATATATATATATATATATATATATATATATATATATATATATATATACATATATATATATATACAAACCGGATTCCAAAAAAGTTGGGACACTATACAAATCGTGAATAAAAACTGAATGCAATGATGTAGAGGTGCCAACTTCTAATATTTTATTCAGAATAGAACATAAATCACGGAACAAAAGTTTAAACTGAGAAAATTTATCATTTTAAGGGAAAAATATGTTGATTCAGAATTTCAACAAGTCCCAAAAAAGTTGGGACAAGGCCATTTTCACCACTGTGTGGCATGTCCCCTTCATCTTACAACACTCAACAGACGTCTGGGGACCGAGGAGACCAGTTTCTCAAGTTTAGAATGGTAAATGGCCTGTATTTGATATAGCGCCTAACTAGAGTTCAAGAACCCCCCTAGGCGCTTTACAACACAACAGTCATTCACACGCTGGTGATGATAAGCTACTATGTAGCCACAGCTGCCCTGGGGCACACTGACAGAAGTGAGGCTGCCGAACACTGGCGCCACCAATCCTTCCGACCACCACCAGCAGGCAAGGTAGGTTAAGTGTCTTGCCCAAGGACACAACAGCTGCATTCTCATGCCGGGAGCGAACCTGCGACCCTCCGATTGCTGGACCACCCGCTCTACCGACTGAGCTATCTCCCATTCTTGTCTAATACAGGCCTCTAACTGTTTAATCGTCTTGGGCCTTCTTTGTCGCACCTTCCTCTTTATAATGCACCAAATGTTCTCTATAGATGAAAGATCTGGACTGCAGACTGGCCATTTCAGTACCCGGATCCTTCTCCTACGCAGCCATGATGTTGTGATTGATGCAGAATGTGGTCTGGCATTATCTTGTTGAAAAATGCAGGGTCTTCCCTAAAAGAGATGACGTCTGTCGTGTTGTGTTCACTGACAATGGTTTCTGGAAGTATTCCTAAGCCCATTCTGTGATTTCCTTTACAGTAGCATTCCTGTTTGTGGTGCAGTGTCGTTTAAGGGCCCGGAGATCACGGGCATCCAGTATGGTTTTACGGCCTTGACCCTTACGCACAGAGATTGTTCCAGATTCTCTGAATCTTCGGATGATATTATGCACAGTTGATGATGATAGATGCAAAGTCTTTGCAATTTTTCGCTGGGTAACACCTTTCTGATATTGCTCCACTATCTTTCTGCGCAACATTGTGGGAATTGGTGATCCTCTACCCATCTTGGCTTCTGAGAGACACTGCCACTCTGAGAAGCTCTTTTTATACCCAATCATGTTGCCAATTGACCTAATTAGTGTTTATTGGTCTTCCAGCTCTTCGTTATGCTCAAATTTACTTTTTCCAGCCTCTTATTGCTACTTGTCCCAACTTTTTTGGGATTTGTTGACACGGTGAAATTTTTTCCTTTAAAATTATACATTTACTCGGATTAAACGTTTGATCTGTCATCTACGTTCTATTACAAATAAAATATTGACATTTGCCATCTCCACATCATTGCATTCAGTTTTTATTCACAATTTGTTTAGTGTCCCAACTTTTTTGGAATCCGGTTTGTATATATATACACATATATATATGGGTCAGGTAAAAGTTCTTTTCTTCACCCCGGAAGCCCGTCGCTCTTCCTTTGACGAACTTCCGGGTCATAGGGCACAAATGAGTCCTCGGTCCTCCCTGCAGCACCTTCTTGCGGCCCCTGAGGTATCCAGCAGGGCTGAGGATAAAAACTACAGCGTCCATGATTCCCTGTTGGTCTTCGGGGCACCTCCATACTGCAGGGAGGGCTCCATCTGGCGGCCTGGGGGTATTGGCCGGGATGACAAGCCGGCCACATCTCACAACAGTCATATGAAAAAGTTTGGGAACACCTCTTAATTCTTTGGATTTTTGTTTATCATTGGCTGAGCTTTCAAAGTAGCAACTTCCTTTTAATATATGACATACCTTATGGAAACAGTAATATTTCAGCAGTCACAATAAGTTTATTGGATTAACAGAAAATATGCAATATGCATCATAACAAAATTAGACAGGTGCATAAATTTGGGTACCCCAACAGAGATATTACATCAATAATTAGTTGAGCCTCCTTTTGCAAATATAAATGCCTCCTATAGCCTTTGTTGAGTGTCTGGATTCTGGACCAAAATCTCTCCAGTTCAGTTAAATTTGATGGCTGCTGAGCATGGACAGCCTGATTCAAATCATCTCATAGATTTTCAATGATATTCAAGTCAGGGGACTGTACAACATTGTACTTCTCCCTATGCATGAATGCCTTTGTAGATTTCGAACTGTGTTTGGGGTCATTGTCTTGTTGGAATATCCAACCCCTGCGTAACTTCAACTTTGTGACTGATGCTTGAACATTATCCTGAAGAATTTGTTGATATTGGGTTGAATTCATTCGACCCTCAACTTTAACAAAGGGCCCCAGTCCCTAAACTAGCCTCACAGCCACACAGCATGATGGAACCTCCACCAAATTTGACAGTAGGTAGCTGGTGTTTTTCTTGGAATGCGGTGTTCATCTTCCACCATGCAAATAACTCAATTTTTGTCTCATCAGTCCAAAGCACTTTGTTCCAAAATTAATCTGGCTTGTCTAAATGAGCATTTGCATACAACAAGCGACTCTGTTTATGGTGTGAGTGCAGAAAGGGCTTCTTTCTCATCACCCTGCCATACAGACGTTCTTTGTGCAAATTGCGCTGAATTGTAGAACGGTGTACAGATACACAATCTGCAGTAAGATGTTCTTGCAGGTCTTTGGAGGTGATCTGTGGGTTGTCTGTAACCATTCTCACAATGGTATATGCTGCTCCTGTATTTTTCTTGGTGTGACAGACCTGGGTTTAACAGTAACTGTGCCTGTGGCCTTCCATTTCCTGATTACATTCCTTACAGTAGAAACTGACAGTTTAAACCTCTGAGACAGCTTTTTGTCGCCTTCCTCTAAACCATGATACTGAACAATCTTTATTTTCAGATCTTTTGAGAGTTACTTTGAGGATCCCATGCTGTCACTCTTCAGAGGAGAGTCAAAGGGAAGCACAACTTGCAATTGACCACATTAAATACCTTTTCTCATGATTGGACACACCTGTCTATGAAGTTCAAGGCTTAACAAGCTAATCCAACCAATTTGGTGTTGCAGATAATCAGTATTGAGCAGTTACATGCATTCAAATCAGCAAAATTACAAGGGTACCCAAATTTTTGCACAGTGAGTTTTTCACATTTGATTTAATTTCATACAACTAAATACTGCTTCACTAAAAATCTTTGTTCAGAAAACACCCCAGTACTCAGATGTTTCCAGGAAATGAAAGACATACCACTGTTATCTTTTTTGTTGAAAGTATAGTAAATTATTATGCAGGCTGAGAGGGGTTCCCGAGTTTTTTCATATGACTGTATAGTAAGGTTTCTAAAGTGTTTTGGGACTCCCCACAATGGGACAACACGTCGAACAGCATCCCGAAGCGCGATCGCCACATCTGTGAAAGAAGGTTTATCAGTTGCCACTGCAACCACAGGCTCCATAACCCTGTAGCACCTTGTAGCTAAAGCAGATCCGAGTCAGTTCTCACGTCACTATATATATATATATATATATATATATATACAGTATTTAGGGCAGCACGGTGGCACAGTGGTAGCACTGCTGCCTCGCAGTTAGGAGACCCGGGTTCGCTTCCTGGGTTCCCCCTGCGTGGAGTTTGCATGTTCTCCCCGTGTCTGCGTGGGTTTCCTCCGGGCGTTCCGGTTTCTTCCCACAATCCAAAGACATGCAGGTTAGGTGGATTGGTGATTCTACATTGGCCCTAGTATGGGTGTGTTTGTGTGTGTCCTGAGGTGGGTTGGCACCCTGCCTGGGATTGGTTCCTGCCTTGTGCCCTGTGTTGGCTGGGATTGGCTCCAGCAGACCCCCGTGACCCTGTGTTTGGATTCAGCGGGTTGGAAAATGGCAATCCCGGGCAGGGTGCTAACCCACCACATATATATAGTCAAATGAACAGACAAGAGCCAGAAACAAGGTTTGGGGCAGCCTGTCGTATACTTGAAACCCGGCTGCAAAATAATAAATTGGTTGCACAACCAATTTACCAATTATATATTGTAACAAAGGGCGCTTTGTAGGCGCCGTCCTGACACAGACTGACACTGGAAGCACGTATAAAACTAAATGAACCTTTATTTTTCCTCACCTGTGGGACACTTCTTCCCCATGTCCCAAAGGCACAACACAGTCCCACTCCAACCCAGGGGGGCTGTCATCTGCCGTCCAGGGGAAGGTATTGCAAAGTCCATGGCTGCTCCCCCTGAACATATACAACAACAACAACAACCTTTATTTATATAGCACATTTTCATACAAATAATGTAGCTCAAAGTGCTTTACATAATGAAGAAATAGAAAAAAGACAAAGTAAGAATTAAAATAAGACAACACTAATTAACATAGAATAAAAGTGAGGTCTGATGGCCAGGGAGGACAGAAAAAACAAAAAAAACTCCAGATGGCAGGGGAAAAAATAAAATCTGCAGGGGTTCCAGGCCATGAGACCACCCAGCCCCCTCTAGGCATTCTACCTAACATAAATGATCAGTCCTCATTGTATTCAGGGTTCTCATGAAAGGACTTGATGATGACGGTCAAGTGGACTTCTGGCCTTTAATCCATCAATGTAGGGACATCATAGTGCTTTGATTAGGTGGTGGTGGCGCAGATCGCCACCACAGAAAAATGGAAAAACAACAGAAGAGATAGTAGGGGTTAGTATGGATTTTGGCGCTACCATGAATAGTAATGATAATTAATTGAATATACAGAGCATCAGGATTAAACTAAAATGAAGTTATGGGAAAGCCATGTTAAAGTAATGTATTTTTAGCAGTTTTTTTTAAAGTGCTCTACTGTATTAGCCTGGTGAATTCCTATTGGCAGGCTATTCCAGATTTTAGGTACATAACAGCAGAAGACGGCCTCACTACTTTTTTTAGGTTTAGCTCTTGGAATTCTAAGTAGACACTCATTTGAAGATCTAAGGTTCCGATTTGGAATGTAAGCTGTCAGACATTCTGAAATATAAGAAACCATAAACAGTATTTTAAAGTCAATTCAGAATGACACAGGTAACCAGTGTTGTGACATAAAAACTGGAGAAATGTGCTCGGATTTTCTTTTCCTAGTTAGGATTCTGGCAGCTGCATTCTGCACTAGTTGCAATCGATTGATGTCTTTTTTGGGTAGTCCTGAGAAGAGTGCGTTACAGTAATTTAGCTGACTGAAAACAAAAGCGTGAACTAATTTCTCAGCATCTTGCAATGTTATAAGAGGTTTAATTTTTGCTATATTTTGTAAGTGAAAAAATGCTGGCCTGGGGCCTCATGTATAACGCCGTGCGTAGAACTCGCACTATAACTTGGCGTAAGCACAAAAGCCGAAATGCGTTTACGCACAGAAAAATCCAGATGCAGGAATCTGTGCGAACTCCAACTTCCACGTTCTTCCGCTACATAAATCCCGATCAGCGTGAAAACTAACACTCGTGCACGCGCATTATGTAACGCCCCAAATCCTCCCAGAATTACGCCTATTTGAATATGCAAATCAATATAAATCGCCCTTAAGCGCAGCCTTCTGTGAAAAGACAATGGGAAAAGCACGGGGAAAATATAAGAATTTCAGCGAATACCAAGTGGAGGCAAAGGAAAAACATACTATTTGTTCAAATAAACCGTGGTATAATCAACAAAAGGAAGTTGATCGAGTGACATAGCGTGTTGGAGAAACTTGAAAGCTCACATTCACAAAATCGCACAGTGCCGGAAATAAAAAGAAGTCACATATCAAAGTTGCCGTGAAAAGAAGAGTTGTAGCCCACCGTCTGAGTGTCATATGAAAGTTTATTAAGGTACAGAGAAAAAAGGCACAAGGTGGGGAAAAAGCACGAAATGTCAACTTCAATCTCGACATTTCCACTTTAATCACGTAGTTTATTTTGTCATTTAGTAGAACATTATAAACTTCATCTTAAAATCGCTTAATTAACCAGTTTCTCAAATCACATCGTAATTAAAGTAGCACGTTAAATGCTTTGTTTTGTATTTGATCTTCTACTCGTATGTGCTCTATGTGTGTGAATCACTACTTGCTTCTTAAACTGGCTCTCTTCCTCCAACTGGACACAGAGTCCATTACATTTGTGATATTACAGCTCTCTGAATAACTAAAATACTGAGATGTATACGTGATGTCATTTTCATGATGATAGGAGCTAAAGCACATTATTAAACATGTGTTTCATGAGCCTCGTGCTCATGACAAGCATTTATCTTTTGTCGAAATTTGTCGCTGCATTTTTAGCTGTGTTGTTATTTTCTCTTTCTGTTTTATATTCAATATATATTGGCGTGGCCGCCCAAGAGTCCTTGCTTTTCTTTCCCCAAGTAACCGATCGCCATACAATCAGCTCTGTAATAGACGTTAAGCCATCTGTAAGCTTAGCGCCGATTCTTCAAAACGTTTAAAGAACATTGAAATATCTTCGTAGTACATGTTTAATTATTCTATCCTTCACGACACTCCCAGTGAAGAATATAGATTATTTAAATGAAGTTAAAGTTTTATGTGTATAATTTAACAAACATATTTTGCTGCATTTCACCTTAAAAATGATATCGTCATCATATGTAAATACGCGCTTTATAAAGTGGCCCAGGTTGTGAGATATTATAACTGTAGTGCAAGTTTACAGTGGGGTGATTGTACTTATAAGTACAAACCGTTCTACAAGGAGCAATTGATTGAGTGCATTTAAAGTTCTTGGGATTAAACTGTTTCTGAACCGCGAGGTCCGTACAGGAAAGGCTTTAAAACGTTTTGCAGTGGCTGAGGTAGCGTGTCCTTAAAGCTGTATACCGATAATTCTCTTTCCGATCAGCTGCTGCTGTGATTCACACTCAGATACAGTGATATAAATACTCCGAGTCGTGCAGTGAGAGTAATATGGAAAAAGATGATCCGCTGTGGCAACTCCTAACGGGAGGAGCTGAAAGAAGAAGAAGAAGAAGAAGAAGGAGAAGTGAGAGCAGTTATGGTATTTGGAATACTATGGCTGTTCCCTGGACCATTATATTGTTATGAGTTAATTACAATCAGAAGCATTACACTAATAAACAATATGCGGTTAGTTTCTGTGTATTTATAAAGCCGCGTCATGAAAATAATGAGTAATCACACAAGAACAGTACCATTGCTTTGACGCTGGGTGCCACCAGTTTGCAAAACTGAGCGGAGAACTTGCGTATGACAAGGCATGAGGTACTGTGGAAAAGTGCGTGGCTTTACGCCAAGTGTAGGTTTTATACATCGCGATTTGAACGTGGAAAAGTTCTTACGCAACATTTCTGTGCGTACGCACCGTTTATACATGAGGCCCCTGGTGATCTGATTAATATGTGATTTAAAATTCATGTCAGAGTCAATAATTATTCCTAAATTCTTTACCTCCGTCTTGACTTTTAATCCTAATGCATCAAGTTTATTTCTAATAACCTCATTATATCCAGTATTGCCAATCACTAAGTGTTTTGTTCAGTTTTGTCTTTATTTATCTTGAGAAAATTACTACTCATCCATTCAGAAACACCAGTAGGACATTGTGTTAGTGAAACAACAGAGTCAGGGTCATCAGGTGCTATTGATAAATACAGTTTTGTGTCATCAAAATAGCTGTGGTAGCTCACGTTAGCCCTAAAATAATCTGACCTAATGGAAGCATGTAGATCGAAAAGAGCAGCGGACCCAGGATAGAGCCTTGTGGAACACCATATACTGTAGAATATCACGTGTCTTTGAAGTATAATTACCGCAACTAACAAGGAATTTTCTACATACCAGGTAGGATTCAAACCAATTTAAGACACTACCAGAGAGGCCCACCCATTGACTAAGACGATTTCAAAGAATATTGTGATCAATGTATCAAATGCAGCACTCAGATCTAAGAGGCTGAGAACAGATAAACGGCCACTATCTGCATTAACCCACAAGTCATTTACTACTTTAACGAGTGCAGTTTCTGTACGGTGATTTGTTTTGAAACCTGACTAAAATTTATCAAAAATAGCATGTTTATTAAGGTGGTCATTTAGCTGCATAACGACTGCCTTCTCTAGAATTTTACTTAAGAAAGGCAAGTTAGAAATGGGTCTAAAATGTTCAAAAGCAGAGGGGTCAAGATTATTTTTCTTTAGTAAGGGCGGAGTATGGATCCCTGCTGTCTGCCACAATATATACTGTATATGATGAGATTTTTTTAGACCCTGACAACCCCCATCTGTGTTGCTGGTGCAACAGCAAGTTTGCACACTTCCCGCATCACTCATCTCTTGGCCACTGGTTATTGCGGGGAACATTTAAAATCAGTGCTGACCTGGCCATGTGCTAACTTTCTGTCTCCGTGCTTGTGCATGAAGGCTTCCTGTTCTTTTCATCTGAGAAAGTAGAGGACAACATCTTCTTCTTTGTTTGCATGCTACGTGTGTTTAAAAGACAGTTTCCATTTTGATAAATGCTTTGATAATGTTCCTGTCTTGACAACAACAAAACTGCTTTTCTTTTGGAAACCTGGATTCTCCTCCTCCTCTCTTGTGCAAATCTGTGACCTACACATCACAAGATATATAGTCAGAAACGCAGAAGAGTGGCTTTAAATTCAAATTCAAATTGCAACTGTGCTAGATGAGCCACATCCTGAATAGGAGCATTACATAAGCAAACAGTAATAACTTCAGTTGGATATAAGATATATAAAAACAGGTCCATCTAATATGATGTAAGTGGTTACTGCATCTGCCAAACCGTTCCAGGGACCTGGCTTCAGTTTCAGCTCAGTCATTGTCTTTGTGGAATGTACACATTCTCCTCATATCCTGCAAATTTTTTTCTGGGTAGTCTGGTTTCCTTGTACAGCTTTACGATTTGCATTTCTTTCTTTCATTTTTTAAAATTTCCTTGATCTTGTAAATCACATTATAATGAGTAAAATACACTTTGCCAAAAGTACATTTACAATGTATTCCAAACATTGATTTTTAAAATTACGTTAAGTCAAATTCAGGACCCCTTCTGTCCCCAGTTCAGAGAGCTATATGAACATCGTGTGCCCAAATATAACTTTGTTCCTTATCCTGTGTACAATATATGAAGACATTAAAGAACTTAAGCAGAATTTTTAAAATCCTTTGGACTATTTCTCATTGTAATAATTTGTCTGGGGTGTTTCATGATTAATCCTATGCTTTTATTGTTGATTTAACAATATGTTATTTTTTTTTTTTGTATTTCTTTGGTGCCATTTTCTGTAGGGCTAGTTATGGTAGCAGCCATGTTGTTATCATATGACCTACATCTCCACAAAGACTCTGGCATTATGAATGATGTTTTGCATTTGAAAGTTTGCTGTTGTGCTTGCAAAGGGCACCTAAATTTATATTAAGTCATGAGAAGAAAAGCCAAAGGACAGAAAAAGGGTTGAAAGGGGTAAAACAAAACAAAACTAAATGCAAGACAAGAAACGGAGCAAAATAATCAAAGGCAAAAGATCAAAAACTGAGTGAGAAATTAAGAAAGCACAAAATGCCTTTTTGTATTCTTTATGAGATGAAAATTGTTTGGAATCTGAACTTGGATAGAGAAATGAGGCAAGATGATGACCTTTTATCCCGTTGCATAAGTAGCAAGGTATCATGACTTCTGAGGATATGCCCCCTAGAACTAAGGGTAGTAGTCATTTTGACAAGGTGGCACCACCGTGTAATAAGCAATATGATGATGAAAATGGCTGATTCAAACTATTACATCAAATAATATGCATGTAATGAAGAACCTAATATAAAAAATACATTTCTCACTTCCCAGGTCTTCTCTGTTTGAAGTTTGCATGCTGCGTGGGTTTTCTCCGGGTGCTCTGGTTTCCTCCCACAATCCAAAGACATGCAGGTTAGGTGCATTGGTGATCCTAAATTGTCCCTAGTGTGTGCTTGGGTGTGTGTGTGTGTGTGTGCACTCTGCGGTGAGCTGGCACCCTGCCTGGGGTTTGTTTCCTACCTTGCACCCTGTGTTGGCTGGGATTGGCTCCAGCAGACCCCCATGACCCTGTAGTTAGGATATAGTGGGTTGGATAATGGATGGATGGATAATGGATGGATGGATGGACATTTCTTAGATCAAGAAAACCCCACAACGAATTCCATGATGTGAAAAATAGGACTTGGGTAGACACAAAAATTTCTAAAAACACAAAAATTCCCAGTATTTGCTTTGTACTTTTAACCTTGTACTATGCCTCTTGTTTTATGTTTCTACGAATCTTCCTGGTTTTCTAACCCACACTTGAATTACTGACTACTGATCTCATTATCTCAATCTTTGTGCACTTTCCTGTAGAGAAGAGCCAAGCAAAATGACACCTTTTATTGGCTAACTAAAAAGATTACAATATGCAAGCTTTCGAGGCAATTCAGGCCCCTTCTTCAGGCAAGATGTAATACAGAAACTGAAGTTTCCTGTGTTTATATCCACACACTAGGACAAGAAACAACAATAGTATAATTCTTTAAAGGGTAAATCTTAAATGTTAAAAATTAATAGGTTCTCTCAGGCTAAGATTAATTTAACAAGAGAGAGAAGAACAATGTATGGTCAAGAGATTTTTGGATAAGATAACTGTCCAACAAAGTCCTTTGAAGTTTCTAATGAGTTTTTCAAAACAATATTGGTCTGTAGACATGTTATCTGTGTCAGTCTAAGAGATGCAAACAGTTCTCATACCTGGCTGCTCTTAACTGGTTCAGGTCATATCTAACTGGTAGACACATTTCAGTAACTTTAAATGACACTTTTTCATCTACTGCTTCTCTTAAATATGATGTTCCTCAGGGATCCATTTTGAGTCCTATCTTATTCTCTATATACCTTATTGGAGCTATTTTTAGGAAATTAAAAATTTTTTTTCACTTCTATGCTGATGATACTCAGGTTTATAGTCCCGTCTGCAACTCTGCAACAAATCAACTGCACAACTGTCTTTCTGAACTAAGATCCTGGATGGCTAATAATTTTCTTGATCTGAATCAAAATAAAATGGAGGTGCTTATAGTGAGTCCATCAGCTAAAGCCCAAATTGGTCTTGGACTTCTCGGCTCTTTCTCTGTATTTTGGAAACCTCAAGTCTGCAATCTAGGTGTTATCTTTGACAGTAACCTCTCTTTTGAGAAACAAGTAAATTCTGTAGTCAAGAGTTACTTTTTCTAGCTTTGTCTGTTAGGTAAGATCAAGCCTTTTTTATCTTCTAGGGATCTTGAGAAAGCTACTCATGCTTTTATCTTTTCTTGCCTTGATTACTGCAACTCGCTGTATTCTGGGATTAGCAAATCTCTGATACACAGGTTACAGTTGATCCATGATGCTGCCGCTCGCTTTCTGGTTGGGGCAAGAAAGTATGACTCTGTTTCTTCTATTTTAGCTTCTTTACACTGGCTGCCTGTCAGTTTTCGAATTGATTTTAAAATCTTGTTGCTGGTTTTTAAATCTTTACATGGGCTTGCTCCTGCCTATTTATCTGAATTGTGTGTTTTACACCAGCCATCTAGAGTGCTTAGATCTTCTGGTCAGTTGTCTCTTGTTGTCCCTTGTACCAAGTGTAAAACTAAGGGGGACAGGGCTTTTGCAGCTGCTGCTCCTCGCCTGTGCAGCTCTTTACCTCATCACATAAAGGAGTCGTCTACAACTGAACTATTCAAAACAAGATTAAAGACTCATTTCTATCCACTTGCATTCCGTGACCTTCAGTAATACTGATGGTTTCCTCATTGTGATTATGTAACATTACTTCTATTTATTTATTTTATGTTCATTTATTTTATTTCTATTTATGTTATTCATGTTAATTGTATGTTTTTCTTTAATTCTATTATTGTAAAGCACTTTGGCCATAGAATTCCTATGTTGTTTTAAATGTGCTATATAAATAAAGTTGACATTGACATCTTTGTCCTTGTTGAGTATTACAAATGAAATAATAGAGGCACTATTATCAGTCCTACTCAGTACTGTACAAGCAAACATACCCATCCCTCCAAAGGTAGTGAAAATTTTGTGCACCAAATTAATAAAGTTTTAGAAGGAAATGAAACCCGTGACATGAGTGTCATGTTAGCTTAAAAAAAATAATATCAATAAAATGAACACTTTGTAGGCAACATCCAAATATACTGTGCTATAACTGATGAGCAATGGGCTCTTTATCAGTAAAGAAATCATTATGATTTAACATTTAAATTATAAATACAATTCCAAGATGTCTCCAGTAAGAAAGCCATGCTTTCAACCAGCCAATTTCAATAGCATTCTAGGCTGAGATAAGATTGGTCTCTTTTATTCTCATGTTTTTAAGGCAAAATTATTAAAGCAAAACTGAAAAAGGACACATTTTTTCTTTTGTTTCTTCATATATTCATATTAGTGTTTTGAAAGTCAGAACTAAAAAAAATATATTTAAATTGTGCTGGTTTTATGACCAATTTTGCAAAATTTCAAGTAACATTGCGCTTCACTTTAATTGAATCCTCTTTTTGTGAATGTATATAAAAATGTTTATTGTACCATTATGATTCTAAACTTTTTTACAAAATGCTTTTATACTTGACTCATTCCAAATCTCAAAAAGAGATACTGATTCATCCTCAGGCCAAACACTTGCTAAATGAAACCCTCAAAATGTAAGGCTTGTATGCAAAGAATGTCCTTTATCACAAATTAATATTGAAAACACTAAATGTTTCTGGAGTCCTCCTACATTTAGTGAAGTGATTTAAAAAGTATAAGTCAGCAAGAAAGGTGCATAATTAAAGTCTTTGCATTACTAAAAGAGATTCTTCTGCACAATTTAAAATTATTTAATAATTAGATATGTAGTGTAATATCAAAACCATTCAATCTAGTTCAGGGTCATGGAATCTACATTCAATGCTGGCACAAGTGCATGCCAAGCAACCAACCAGGGAATGGGCACACTTTACTACACACCTGCACTCACTTGTACAGG
Organism: Polypterus senegalus; assembly: GCF_016835505.1. NCBI lineage: Eukaryota > Metazoa > Chordata > Cladistia > Polypteriformes > Polypteridae > Polypterus > Polypterus senegalus. The sequence goes on along the minus strand of NC_053156.1, from coordinate 179,810,820 downwards.
GTCTGTTTAGCAATGCTATTTATCTTAACAATCATGTGTTGTGATGTAGAATAATAGAAGAAAACATCCTAACTGTGCCCAGATAATGTTTGGGCCAGGATTCAAACCCAGTACTCTAGAAAAATAATGTAGCAGTGAAAACCACTGCATGGTTACTATAGGTGGTTTTTCCTTCTGTTTAATTTCTTCTCTTTAATTGGTTGTTCTGACATGGCTCATTCCTTTCAATATTTGAGTTTTGGACCTTTCAGATGATCAGCCAGAACTCCAGTCTGCACTCATTTTGATTCACCCTGCATCAGTTGTCATAAATCCAGACCACCTAGCGCACTGGTGAAAACTCAGCCTTAAAAATGGATCTGGCTGGACTGGAGACACTTAACTAACAATTAAGCAATAGACTGAGCATGAGAAAGACAATAGCACAATTCTGTTCATTTTCTGCCTTATAATCTTAACTTGTAAGCTTTGACGGTTTTTGATAATATCAGGCATCATTTTCAAATTGTGTAATGGACAGTTGGTTGGGATTTTTCCTCCTCTGTTGAAATCCCCCTATTAAAACTTGAACCGGGACATTTTGTAACTTCTGGTGGTAAACAGCTTGAAAACCATGAACTAAGTGGTTTTTCAGTTTCCTATGTGCAATTGGAGAAAAAGTTAACTGTTTTACTACTCAGATATTACACTTTAAAATATTATATTTTAAATTTTACTAGTGCTGTTTAAAAAAATTAAGTGTGAAGCTTGAAGTAAATCTAATTAGAAAGAAGTCAGTATTAACTACTAGCCACGCTACCTGTCAAAGACAGGTAATAGTATCATTTAAAAATATTTCTATATCTTGCCCTAATTATGCTTTCAGCACCATTCCTCAGAATTCACGTGTGTGTGAATGTTTCTACAGCTGCAGTCTGTCTCTTGAGCACGTTACCATAAAGCCTGCTTCTTAGACTCTGTCATCATTTTCAGGGTGGCTTTATTGTGTCCTGTCCACTTTTAAACTTGAAGTTGACTCTCTGTATACCTCCCATGCCGATTCTCCTCCTTGTATGTCTCACACTCACACCAAAGGTAAACTGACCAATTTGATTTCTCAGAAGGACTGGACACACGCAAGTTAGTAATTTATTATATTGTAGATGCAAAGACGAGAATATTTTAATCATATGTTTAATGTGTTATTAGCTATAAAAAAATAAATTGTTCATTTCAAGTGTTACCCCATCTGGGAAGGGAAAGTCCAGGGTGGAACAAAAGTGAAGAAACAAAGAGGAGGTTGCAAACAATTTTTGGCAGTTGTTTCTTTTAAAAATTGAATTAAAAATTTTAAAACGGACAAACTGAAGTTAGAGCAGATGATTAGAATCTGTGTAATTACTGCTAAACCGCTGTAAGAATATAATTGTTGCATTAATTCTACTTTATATTTAATCTTTTAAATTGTGTAGTTTACTCTTGTGCTATAATAAATAAATGCCTTTAATATTAATTTTGTCAAAATTTGTATATTTTTCTGGTCTTATAGGTTCATATGTGAGGCTTGTCACCGTCCAGGTTTCATTGAAAGGCTTAACAGGGTTATGGATGTTAAATACAGGTCAGCATGACAATGGCCTGCAGCAGGTAACCAAACCTGTTAAGGTGCTAGGGCCAGAAGTCAGGAACTTTAGGGTTAACCTTAAGGGCCCTAAAGTACCTATTGCCTTTACATATCTTAAGCTAGGAAAAAGAGCCAAATAACCTGGTGTAAATATCACAGGGGTTGAATGGGCATCCTGACCAGAAAAGGGGATGGTTCCTTACCCAGATAGAAGGATCTGAGCAGGCAGATGGGCATCCCGACCAGGAGAGAGGACGAAGCCAGACCTGGAAGTAATGGCTGGAGTGGATGGATGGACATTCCACTGGAACATGTCATTGACGATAATTTATTCCCACAGAACACGAGATGGCAGTAGCCCTCCATATCAGCACCCATTTGAGAAACAGAAGGGAATGCTGGGAGATGTTGTCTGGCAACACAGCCCTGCTGGAGGCCATGAGTGCCACAAGGGGACGCTGAATAGGATATGCACTTCCTAATAAATGGGAATTCCTTATGACCCAGAAGTACTTCCATCGGGCAGTAGCCCTGACACCGGAAGTATTCCTAGGTCCTTAATAAAAGGAACTGCACTTCCTTATCCAGGCGAGTTGGAGCTGGGAGGATGTAGAGCAACACTTGAATGGAGGAGGGTAGTGCGGAGCTGAAAAGACAGTATTGTGGAAAGAGAGAGAGAGAAAGAAAACCTGTGTTTGTGCTTTTGCAACTTTATGGAGGTATTGTGTGGAATAAGCCTTCCATTATTTGAAATCCTTCCAGGTTCAGGTGTAGACACAGTGTATAGGAAAAAAATATATGTACATTTGTAAAATAGGTGACATATAGAGAGGAAGATGATGTACTGTTCTTGTGAGGCTTTTTTTGTCTTCTCTTTGTCCTGGTAATGGCAAGCCTTTCAGATTCACTCATGTAAGAAATTACCCTTAATCCTTGAAAAGTCACTTTACAAATCCTATATAGATTTGCTTCCCTGAAAAGTAGAGCAAGAATAACAAAATTTAGTTTATGCTCACACTAATCAACAAATATGAACAAACTGATGTCAGTATTACCATGTTACTGCTTTAAAGCTGTTATGATCTTTGACATAGTTTCTTCATTTTTGCTTTCAGGTGGAATAAAAAACAGCTGGGTGTACCAATTATACCCAATTCCCTTTCAAATTAAAAAAGTGAAACTAATAGTTAGTCCAACTGAGTTAAAAAGTATCTGTGGTCTGCAACGTTTCCCCCAAAAAGTAAAATTTCCCTTTTTATCTATCCACTCTTTTTGTTTACTGACACAATTGATTAAGGACACTTTCAGAAAAATATTACTTGGTCTAAAAGAAACATATAGCTACCATTAAATTGAATGGGCATCTGGTTAAACTTAGCTTTAGAAAACATTCAGAATTTCGATGCTTCCTTTTCTCAGATGTAGGATTTTTTTCTCTTGGATGACTCTAATTTCAGTTAAAAAAATTGTCAGGAAAAGAAAATAAATAAAAAATATGGCCTTTGAACCTTGAAATTTATGAGCCTTTTTTATTAGATGAATACAAAAACAGCTATGAGCATTCCCCTCTTTCAGGATGCCTTACCCACAGTAACCCTGTCATGGGTAAGCATAATTTGCTCTGGAAATGGTGCCCAAATGTGTGAACCATTAAATTTTGCCAAATTCCTGTAATGTTTAATCTATGGATTTTTGTGGATATCCAAGAGGATATTGAGAGCTTTTTTCAAATACATTATGAACATTTGAATAAACTGCAAATAACATTTTAGAATGGAAATTAAAACAAAACGCATTACTCAAAGTTATTGTCTGCTTTTTCATTTTTTCATTTTTATTACTATTTAATTTAATATTGTTTTTTTGTATCAGTATACTGCTGCTGGATTATGTGAATTTCCCCTTGGGATTAATAAAGTATCTATCTATCTCTCTATCTATCTATCTATCTATCTATCTATCTATCTATCTATCTATCTATCTATCTATCTATCTATCTATCTATTAGTTGTGCCTCTTGCCTAAAATGTGTTGTTCAATGCTTTAAAATTGTCAAACACCTGTTTATAGTAGTATAGTAGTATAGTAGACACTGTTTTCTCTGTGTCATTGGATTCACTGCTTGAACGTGTATCATTTAATGGTTCATAAGTCCCAGTGGCACTCTTTGAGGGTGATGTTGGAGATACTTGGTTTAGTGTGAGAAGGATAAGACCTCTACCATCTGAATCCAAGTGTTATTGAATCGTTATCATGTTTCTGTGCTGGTCATTACCTGACACCATGTATACCTGGTATAGTAAAGAAAAGTGCTGAGGTGTGAACTGATCAGCACTTAGCAGTGAACCAAAGAAACATGAAAAATTCAATGTGTTTAACTCTAACCTCCTGAGGTGCTTCTCCTTCATTTTGGATCAGTTCAGGGACACAGAGTCTAAATAAACCGTGTTCAATACCCCAGTAATGCAAAAACAATTGGAGGGTGTGTGTCCAGAAGATTGTTGCTACAGCAACCCTATAACCTGGTTAATGGATACCTGCAGTAGGAAAAGCTGTCAAGCTGAAGAAAGAGGCCTCAAAACAATGTTAGCGGGGGATCTCCAAATGTGAGGTACCACCAAGCCAAAAAAGATTGAATGAATGAAGCAAATGTTTGTTTGTGAGTGCAGTTTAGTTAGGCCATGAAGGTTGACTTTTGAAATGTCATCAAAAACGTTTGACAAAGAATCTGAATTGATTTGATGTCACCCAGAAGTTTCTTGGCAAGGTAAGGGAAATATTTGATTCAGTTGGGGATATTGTTGAGAAGTGGAAGGAGAATTTTGAGTAACTCCTAATCCTGGTGAATAGGTATTTCTTGTAAGAAGTAGTGCCAGATACATTGGCTGGAGTTGAGATTATCCTTGTGGCCAAGGTCATTGTGGTAACAGAAAAAATCCATAGTGGTATGGTCACAGAAGGTGGATGAGATTTATTGGAAAAGCTAAAAGCCTCCTCAGTGTTGAGTATCTGAAGGGGAAAGTACTTTGGGACCGTCAGACTGGAGCAGTACCTCCCATTTTTAAAAAGAAAGTGTTTTTACAATTTCCGTGAGATCCCACTTCTCAATCAATCCGGGAAAGCCTATGCTAAAGTTTTTGACTGGTGTTTCCATAAAATAGCTGAAACTCAGATACTGGTGGACAAATGCAAATCCTTTACTGGCAATGGACCAACTCTTTATCCTTGCACAGACTCAGGGAACTTCAGTTTCTGTATTACATCTTGCCTGAAGAAGGGGCCTGAGTTGCCTCGAAAGCTTGCATATTGTAATCTTTTTAGTTAGCCAATAAAAGGTGTCATTTTGCTTGGCTTTTCTCTACATTCATAATGGCTAACACGGTACAACAACCTAGTACTCCTTGCACAGATATACAGTTATGAAGATTTAAGAGAAAATCTTGTTTAAATGTTGTTTGTGGAAGGAGAAAGCATATGAATGTGAAACTTGTACAATCTCCTGGATAATTCTTCAAGAGCATCAGGTTCAAGAGCCACTGCTGGATATTATTCACTCACTGTATTTGTAGATCAAGAATTGTATTTCAGAACTGTCCTTAATTTAATCTAAAACGTGAATGTTGAACTTTACTAAGGGTGCTTCTTCTCTCCTTTATTGTTTATGATTTTCATGGACAAAATAGCAAAGCTGTGGCTTACAAAATATTCAGTAAAGGCAGAGGATGATGATGATGATGATGATAATATTGATGAGTCAGAGGCACAATTTCAACTACCACACTTGTAGTGTAGTGCCGTAGCCACTAGAACACTTGGCCATACTTACAGGTAGACTGATAGCCAAGCATCTTGCCTGTGGCTAATATTTATTTTCTATAATAACAACAACAACAGTTTATTTCTTGTATTGCCCAAAATCACACAAGGAATATCTCAATGGATTTTTAACAGGTCCTGTTCTTGAAAGCCCCCCAGCCTGACTCACTAGGAAGACAAGAAAAAAAACTCCCCAAAATATCCCTTGTAGGGAAAAAAGGAAGAATTCCTAGGAAAGGCAATACACAGGAAGACTGCCTTGAAGTTAGGTTAGATATGCAATGGATATAAAAGGGATAAACACAATACACAAAACAGAACACAAGTAATCCTCTTCACAGAGCTAGATGGCTAATCTATCGTTGTCATCTCAGAAATACAATACAACAGTACAAACTATTTTGTTTTTGCACATCTGCTACTTGTTCCTGCTTTGTTGAGCCAATTGACTACATTTGGGCAGAAGGTAAGAGGTATTGGTTCCCTGCCAGTCCTATATCCCTTCCTTACACTGGGGTTGTAGTTATCGGTGGGTACAGGGTTGCTGCACTTACAGAATCTGGCAGGATCATTTCCATTGTTGCACCCCATTATGTGCTACCGCAACAATGGAAATCTGGATCGACCAGTCTAATGTGTATCCATGGGGAAACTCAATGATAGCGGTACCAAGAAGAAACACAAAAGATCAGGGTGGCTGTTTTATGCAGCTCCCGTCCCTGCCACCACCATATGCGATACTGGAGAGGGATTGGTAAATGTAAAGTAAATGTGGAGAAGCACAAACCACCCATTCTAAAACACTTTGCCTAGATAATAGATGGTGAAAACATTGTAAAATCGGCTTGCACAGGACATTGCATCATCATATGCTGTCGCTCTGCCCACTGAGGTTCCTCCAGAGCCACTCTCAGACTTACATTTCTAATTTCATCAAACACTGGCATATTTTAAAAAAGAACAATTGAACAATGATTCCTTAAAGTTTGCCAATGCCATTGTTCTGATAGATGGACAACAAATGTCACATCCAATGCCATCAGTGCTTAATAAAGATGGACACAGTTGCTTTTGGCTCTTTCTTTCTGTGCTTTGTTGTGTTAATGTGTGTAAGTAATATGAGCAAGGTGTGCTAAGATGAATCTGAATAGTCATACGGACTAGCTTAATATTGGAATATGATGCCATATAGACATTCCAAGCAGTTATCAGCAGATTCACAACATACAGCAGAATTTAGTGAGACATTCAGTGGCTCCTTGGATTGTTATTGGGTTTGAGGTGTGACGTTGATTGTGTTTGGAACGCAAGCAGATATGAGGATGTTGGGTGGGCCTATTGGTTAGACTAAGGAAGCAGCTGCATAAACCCCCGATACCAAGTGTCTTCCTCACACACACCAGATCCATCATCCACAAATGCGATGACCTGAATTATTGATGGCTACAAACTTCAATGATCATGAATGTTGTGTGATGATCCTTATGGAAACCTTGCTGCACCTGGTTATCCCAAACACTATACAGCAAGTGGCGGGCTGTACCACCTACCACTTTGACAGGAATGGAGACTCTGGCAAAAAAAGTGGAGGTATTTGCATGTACTGTACAGTATATAAACAATGACTGGTGTATAAACAGTACTGATTTTATGCACTCATTGCTCTCCTGATTTAAAAGCCATAACAGCTTTATGTAGACCTTTCTATAAGTCAAGGGAGCTGACAGTAGTGATCATTACTGCCTTTTACATCTCTCCTATTGTTAACATTAGCTCAGCTCTTGCTTATCTATACAATTTGATTATAAACATCAACAGGCTATCCCAATGGAGTACACATTGTAGCTGGTGATTTTAATCAAGCATGCCTAAAGACTGTGCTCCCCAAATCTTTACAATATATACAGTGTTCCACCAGATGGACATTGTTTATTGAAACCTAAAGCATGCTAACAGAGCCCTACCTCTCCCACATTTGAGCTTTTCTGACCATCTCTCAGTGTTCCTCATCACAGCATACACTCCCCTCTGGAGGAAATCAAGCCAACCATAAAAATTTTCAAAACCTGGCCTGAGGGAGCCCTCTTACAGCAGTAGGTGAGTCTTGAACACACAGAATCGTCCATATTTGAACAATTAAATTAGTTCACAGAAGTTGTACTAGGCTACAGTATATTAAGGTCTGTACTAATATGGTTACACTGGATAAACACTATCCAGTGTTTATCCAGTGTTTTGGTCTACCCCAACCAAAAAACCATGGATGACCAGTGAGTTCAGTCTTTGTTGACAACCCAAGACACAGCCTTCAGGTCAAGGGATAGGACCCAGCACAGAGGAGAGGCACCAAAACTGCCAAGATGGCATATAAGAGTAATGTTAACTCATGGCAGGGATTACAACAATTGACCAACTACAAAAGCAGTATATGTATACTGATCTGTGTTGATGCCTACCTGGAAGAGGAACTAAATATTTTCTTTGCTCACTTTGTCCAAAGTGGTTTCACACAACAACTCTGCCCCCGCTGACTCCCTGCTGCGACTTATTCACTTTTCAAAAACATCAAGTGAGACAGGTTCTCAAAACAGTGAATCTAAGGAAAGCTGCAGGACCAGACCGCATACTTGGAATGGTACTGAAGCTTGTGCTGACCAGTTCACAGGAGTCCTTACTAAGATATTTAATCAGTCACTGATGTAGGCCACCATTCCCCCATCTTAAGTTGGGTATTATTATCAAAACTGTCTCTCTCCCTAAAAAGTCAGTCATCTATAACCTTAATGACAATAGACCGATAGCATTGAGGTCAACAGTCATGAAATGCTTTGAAAGACTTATTTCTCTGGATATTCAAGCCAGCCTACCTCCCACCTTCGACCCTCACCAGTTTGCTTACAGATCAAATAGATACATGAAAAACACCATCAGTACAACCTTCCATACAGTGATGAGCCATCTCGAACACTCAATGACTTATGTAAGGTTGCTGTGTGTTGATTAACACAATCATCCCTAGTATATTAATAAATAAGCGCATAGCCTAAACATTTCCCCTCCTTCTACACTTGGATATAGGATTTCCTCACTGGTTACCAACAAACTACAGTTTAAGAATTGGCCCCCACAGCTCCTCCACTCTCACACTTAGCTCTGGCTCCCCTCAGGGCTGTGTACTGAGCCCACTTCTCTATGCCCTGTACACTTAGGGACTGTACATCAAATTACTCCACCAACACTATTATCAAATTTGGTGATGACTGCACCATGGTAAGTGACATAACCAGGATCCCAGATTAGGATCCGAGTGCAGCCATGCAATGAGTGACACCTCAGCACCACACTAGTTCAGATGGAATGGAACAGTATGAAGTTTTTTATGGTACTTAGAGTGCCAATTCTGACATCAACCCACAGGATTCTCCCTGCAGGGTGGAGGGCCTACATTCAGGGCTGGATGTAGATTAATGTCATACCCAGGACGGAGCAATTGTAGGTTAAGGGCCCAACAGAGTAGAGCCACTTTTGGCATTTTATGGGATTTGAACGGGCAACCTTCCAGCGTAGATCCCTAGCCTCAGAGCCACCACTCTGCTCTTAGGGGTGCTAAACTCAACAACTGCAAATATAGAGAGATGGTCTTTGACTTCAGGAGGCACATAGCAGAGCCAGCCCCAGTCCGCATTAATGGGAACCCGGTGAAGAGGGTCACCACCTTTAAGTTCTTGGGAACGTATATGTCTGAAGACCTGTACTGGACAGCAAACACTCTGGCAGTGGTCTAAAAGTCCCAGCAGCAGCTAAATTTTCCTGGTACTTCTCCAGAAAGTGGAAATGAAGGGGAAGCTGCTGTTGTCCTTCTACCACTCAGCAATCAAGAGTATTTTAGCCAACTGTATTTCAGCATGGTATGCTGGCTGTACAGCAGCAGACAGGAAAGCTCTGCTGAAGGTAATATCCATGGCAGAGAAAATCACTGGCTGCTCTTTGCCCTCCCTGGAAAATATCTCCAGTGCCCAATGCCTCTGCAAAGCCAAGAAAATCAATAAAGACCTTTCCCATCCTTGCCACTCATTTTTCACACTACTGCTCTCCAACAGGTGGTACAAGAGCATTAAAGATATAACAAAAAGATTTGAAGATAGTTTTTATTCCTGGTCCACCAGAATTTTAAATTTTAAAAACTCATACAACTGTTATAATTTTTTTTCAGTATGCATGATGATTACTTTTGTGGATAATAATTTCTATCTCTTATTTACAGTGGGATGCAAAAGTTTGGGCAACCTTGTTAATAGTCATTATTTTCCTGTATAAATCGTTGGTTGTTATGATAAAAAATGTCAGTTAAATATATCATATAGGAGACACACACAGTGATATTTGAGAAGTGAAATGAAGTTTATTGGATTTACAGAAAGTGTGCAATAATTGTTCAAACAAAATCAGGCAGGTGCATAAATTTGGGCACCGTTGTCATTTTATTGATTCCAAAACTTTTAGAACTAATTATTGGAACTCAAATTGGCTTGGTAAGCTCAGTGACCCCTGACCTACATACACAGGTGAATCCTATAATGAGAAAGAGTATTTAAGGGGGTCAATTGTAAGTTTCCCTCCTCCTTTAATTTTCTCTGAAGAGTAGCAACATGGGGGTCACAAAACAACTATCAAATGACCTGAAGACAAAGATTGTTCACCATCATGGTTTAGGGGAAGGATACAGAAAGCTGTCCCAGAGATTTAAGCTGTCTGTTTCCACAGTTAGGAACATATTGAGGAAATGGAAGACCACAGGCTCAGTTCAAGTTAAGGCTCGAAGTGGCAGACCAAGAAAGATTTCGGATAGACAGAAATGACGAATGGTGAGAACAGTCAGAGTCAACCCACAGACCAGCACCAAAGACCTACAACATCATCTTGCAGCAGATGGAGTCACTGTGCATCGTTCAACCATTCGGCGCACTTTACACAAGGAGATGCTGTATGCGAGAGTGATGCAGAGGAAGCCTTTTCTCCGCCCACAGCACAAACAGAGCTGCTTGAGGTATGCTCAAGCACATTTGGACAAGCCAGCTTCATTTTGGAATAAGGTGCTGTGGACTGATGAAACTAAAATTGAGTTATTTGGGCATAACAAGGGTCTTATGCATGGAGGAAAAAGAACACAGCATTCCAAGAAAAACACCTGCTACCTACAGTAAAATATGGTGGTGGTTCCATCATGCTGTGGGGCTGTGTGGCCAGTGCAAGGACTGGGAATCTTGTCAAAGTTGAGGGACGCATGGATTCCACTCAGTATCAGCAGATTCTGGAGACCAATGTCCAGGAATCAGTGACAAAGCTGAAGCTGCGCCGGGGCTGGATCTTTCAACAAGACAACGACCCGAAACACTGCTCAAAATCCACTAAGGCATTCATGCAGAGGAACAAGTACAACGTTCTGGAATGGCCATCTCAGTCCCCAGACCTGAATATAATTGAAAATCTGTGGTGTGAGTTAAAGAGAGCTGTCCATGCTCGGAAGCCATCAAACCTGAATGAACTAGAGATGTTTTGTAAAGAGGAATGGTCCAAAATACCTTCAACCACAATCCAGACTCTCATTGGAACCTACAGGAAGCGTTTAGAGGCTGTAATTTCTGCAAAAGGCGGATCTACTAAATATTGATTTCATTTCTTTTTTGTGGTGCCCAAATTTATGCACCTGCCTGATTTTGTTTGAACAATTATTGCACACTTTCTGTAAATCCAATAAACTTCATTTCACTTCTCAAATATCACTGTGTGTGTTTCCTATATGATATATTTAACTGACATTTTTTATCGTAACAACCAACGATTTATACAGGAAAATAATGACTATTAACAAGGTTGCCCAAACTTTTGCATCCCACTGCATTTATGTATGTTATTTGTTGTAAAATGTGTGCTTTCTATATTATTTGCTTGTCATTGTTTGTTGTGCTTTTACCATTTACAGGTGTAGCTTTTACAATTTCATTGTACATGGGCTTTCTAATTTATTATATCATATGAAGATAAGGTGAGATCATTGTTGTTAGTCCTGCGGACTTGCCAGTGCCAAGTTTTCAAATTAGCACATGCCTACCTCCCAGGTGCCCACTTGGGAACTGAGAAGACTTTTGAGTGAATTAAGGTCCAACTTTTTTTTTCTGGGGATTAATGAGGAGGTCTGATGCTTTTTTGTTTCTTGTCCGGAATGTCAACTGCGGCAGATTCCTGAGAATGATTGTGCTCCTTTCATTCCTGTCCTGTTCATTGATGTCCCATTTGAGCTCTTAGAGGTGGATATTGTAGGATACCTTGAACCCTAAGCTTATGACTATAAATATACAGTATGTTGTTGGTGGTTGATTATGCCAGACAATATCCAGAAGCTCTCCCCCTGAGAGTAGCAAATTCTAAAAACATCTAACTAGAACTGGTCTTTGTGCATGTCAGCATCCCTAAAGAAGCCTTAGCGGATCAAGGGATGCCTTTCACCTCAGATGCGTTTAGGGAGGCGACCAAATTACTCAAGCTTTTAAAAACCTCAGTGTACCTCATATTTATGGTTTAGTGGAGCTGTTTAATCAAACACTCAAACAGATGCTGTGCAAGATTGTCAGTGAGAATGGGAGGAACCAAAAATTGTTCCCCTATGGCATCACTCTGAAGAACCACTGTAGCTTTTTTTTAAAAAGTGTATTTAGGAAGACACAACCAGGAAATGGATGTAAACAGAAATAAAGACAAAGATGAACAAAAGAAATAAAAGATACAAGTACCAACCAGATATCAAAGTCAAAAATATACTGTTTGTTGTTCAAATGTTAAAACTAATCGCTAAAACTTTGCTTAAGATTTTTATAAAAACTGGGACAGAATTAATACTGACTCGCTGGTGTAAATACCGCTGCATTCAATGCCATCAAACTGACACAACTTCCTATATCCTATATATAGCCCTACCATGGCCTGATGACCAAAACTCAAAATGGCATCATGGCAGAACAGTAAAAACAATTAAATATTACAAACTTAATGGATATGGCATCAGCCAAACAAAATTTAAAAAATGATCTTCATAACACTTAGATTACATAAAAAGTAAGCCGAACATTATCAGAAGTAATTGAAGAGGAAAAAAAATTTTAAGCAACCTCCAGTCAAATTCCAGATTCATGACATTGAATACTTTTATGCAGCATAATTGTTGACTTACAAATGATTTTTCACCTACTGTAAAAAAAAAAAATCAGTTTGTATGTTCAGGTTATGAATGACAACAGTATCTGGATGTGGACTATGGCCGGCCATTCGTCCTGGCCAATACCCCCAGGCCGCCAGAGGGAGCCATCCCTGCGACATGGAGATGCCCCGAATTCCAGCAGGGCATCATGAACTATGGAGTGTTCCTGTACAGCCCTGCTGTATAACGTCGGAGCCAACAGGGGTCGCTGCAGAGAGGCCCAGGGATTGTTATTTACCCTACAACCCGGAAGTGCGTCTTAGTCACAGCGACAGGGGAAATGACGTACTTCCGGGATGAAGAAGAGGAGTTTGGAAGTGCTGGATAATCATGTGAACTGAGGGCTCAGAAGCACTTCCGGGTCATGGACTATAAAAGACTGCGTGTGATCCCAGGTGGACGAACTGAGCTGAGAGGAAGGGAACAACGCGTCTGGGAGTGGAGGATTGTGTATTGATTATTGGTTTATTGTATTGGTTTATGAATATAGTGGAATGAAGGGTGCTTTGTGCACATTATTATTATAAAATAAATAATATTTGGGGTTTTATCTGGTGTCTGCCGTCTGATCTGAGGGTTCAAGAGGATGACAGCGGCCCCTATCTGTCACATGGAATAAAAATATATATATACAGTGGTGTGAAAAACTATTTGCTCCCTTCCTGATTTCTTATTCTTTTACATGTTTGTCACACAAAATGTTTCTGATCATCAAACACATTTAACCATTAATCAAATATAACACAAGTAAACACAAAATGCAGTTTTTAAATGATGGTTTTTATTATTTAGGGAGAAAAAAAATCCAAACCTACATGGCCCTGTGTGAAAAAGTAATTGCCCCCGAACCTAATAACTGGTTGGGCCACCCTTAGCAGCAATAACTGCAATCAAGCGTTTGCGATAACTTGCAATGAGTCTTTACAGCTCTGGAGGAATTTTGGCCCACTCATCTTTGCAGAATTGTTGTAATTCAGCTTTATTTGAGGGTTTTCTAGCATGAACCGCCTTTTTAAGGTCATGCCATAGCATCTCAATTGGATTAAGGTCGTTGTTTAATAAAAAAAACAGGCATGACTATTCTAGGTAAAAAATTCATTTCGAAGATTTAGGCTGGCAAGGTTGCAAGATGACTAGCGTGTTTTTTAGTTAGGCTGCACAATCTAAAATAGGAACATATATTTGTGAAGTCAATAGCAGCTAGACAACAATGTTAAAATGAGTGAGGATCAGTGCCAAGTTCCCTATCTACAACATAATTGTAAAGCAGATTCATAGAAAGGAAAAGAAAAAATGATGGTATAATTTTAGTTCCCGTTATTATGTTGTTCTCATGCAATCAGTTTCATAAGAAATTACAAAAAATTCAAGGAACTTTACTGTCTACTAGTCATGTTTTAAAAAAGTTGTTTTATTTTGTTTGCCTTTTTAATTTGTTTTTTTTATGAAAAAACACAAAAGCTAATAGGATCAAGTTAAGGAAAGACAAATTGCCATCTAAAAGTGGTGTGAGTTAAGTATACTCAGATTCTCTACAGCTTTTGAATACAGCATAGACATTTCATAATATGATAGAGGGCTGAGAATAGGTATTTTTTGGATTTTTTGTTTAATCCAAAACAGACTTCACTTTAACCCATTAAATTCAAGTCACTAGTGTTCATGCCATATAACCAAATCAAGGCCTCTCCTCTTTCTTTTTGGTGGGTTTAGTTTCAAAGGTGAAATTTTTGGAGACAATTAATCTTGCCCATTACATTAATAACATAAACTATCCAGTGGAAAACAGTGTATTCTTGGAAGTATTCTGAAAGTAAGGAGACTTTAATCAGCAAGCTGAAAACTGCTGCAACATCCTAATGATCTTCAGAGTAATGTAAAGCTGAGGACAGCATTTGGTATGTTAAGTCCAGTTCTGAGTATTCATTGTCCTCTTTATGCAACTAAAATATGCAAACAAATGGTGAATAATACAAAGCTGTTTTTGTTATTATTTAGGAGATTTTTAACATGTCCAATCAACACAGTGTGGTTTTGGCAGTACTATAGCATTTACAACTGAAATTTTAAGAACAAGACTAGTGGCAATCAAAACTCTTTGAAAAATAGCACCAGTGGCAATTACAACATATTGTTGCATTCATTGTGAACAACTGGCAGCAAAAAATGGCAGGAAAATTTTAAAAAGTTCTGGAAGAGGTTATAAAAATTGTAAACTTTGCAATGCCCTCTGAATGTATGCATTTTTAGAGCTTTATGTGACGAGGGGGGACGTGAGCACACTAAACAGTTTTTCCATGCTGAATTTCATTGGTTGTCACAGGGCAAGGTACTTATTTGTCTTTTTAAACGATGTAAAGAGGTCAAAATATATTTGGATGATAGTGAACGTCAGATATATTTCTCAATGGAATGAACACATAACTTTTCCTGACTTTGCTCAACTAGCCTATCTGGCTGACATCTTTACCATTCTGAATGGCCTGAACTGGCATTGCAGGGGAATAGATGTCACTGTCTTTAGTGTCCATGATAACGTCAAGTCTTTGCATATAAAGTTGATTGTGTGATTGATTTAGTCATAGAGGATTTGATTCATTTAAATTAGATTTTTTTCATTAATTTCTACTTTTGTCCGATCAAAAGGTTGATGAATAGATTCTTGATGATTTCAAAGTACACCCGTAAGGACTACAGGAGCAATTTGGGATGTATTTTCCAGAGATTGTATATGAATGGATAGGAAATCCGTTTGCAAATAATTATACATCAAAAGAGTGGACAATCTGGCAGAGTTATCAATGGATGAATTACTGTAGCTGCTAGTTGCTTAAAAATGTTTGGCAGACTTTTGGTTGCATGCGCAATCAGAGTATTCTGGACTTTGCGTCAAAACACAAGACTAGACTAGAAAGTTAGGAGAACAAAATTAGAACATGTGCATAAATGTGGTAGGACAAAAGGAGCAACAATGGGAAAAGGCCCATTAGGTATATGAGTGATGAAAGAAAGTCTATGTATTGTAAATATATTAATTAATGGCTAGGGTTTCTCAAAAAATATCTATTATTTTGAAGATTAAGAAAAGACTTGAGGATAAGGTAAGATACTTTAACTAAAACTGGCGTCTAGCGAACGGAGAAGGAGCTTGCAATAGATAAATAGGCCACTGTATGTAATGAAGAAGGAACATACAGATAAAAGAATTAAATAAAGAAAAGGAAGGAATACCAAAGTGAGACTGAATATTTGGGAATGTCTTGTTGCCAAAGCTATTGAGCAGATTGCCAAACATGCTGTGCTTAATCTGCATCCCGTTAGACCTAATATTGGAGCTGCCACCTTTCAGGATTGCATATTTTCAAATATAGGCCAGTGCATGTCCAGTGCAGTGAAGGAGACCGATCACATCCTGGTGGGCAGACGCTGGAGGCTCTTGTAAAACTGCAGTGTCTACAGAAGTGCCCAGTTTGTGAATTCTGACCATAGACTTGTTGTTGCTACTCCTAGGATCCAGCTTTGTTCCAGTAGGTTATCACCTTCTAGGAAAATGAGCCTGGACTTGGCCAGACTCCAAGACCAGGCTGTTTCAAATGAGTTTGCACGCAGTTTGTGTGAGGAATTTTCAGATTTGGGTACGACTGCCGATCCTAATGTGATGTGGGAGACCTTTTGTGACAAGACCCTGAAGGTTGCTGAGGGTTGTGTTGGTGATACCGATGTTCCCAGAAGGATTTGTTTCATCTCGCAGGGCACCCTGGATATCATCGAGAGGAGTCGCAGCGCATGGCTCAATGGCAACTCTGGTCTGTACCGGGAACTGAGAAGAACGGCTGTGAGGGCAGATAAAGAGACGTTTGTTAGAAGAATCTGTGAGCAAGTGACACACCATCTGTAGTCTAGTGACCCATGTCCTGCTTACAGAGGAATCAAAGCATTACACACATCTGAATCTGTTCCTTGGAGAGTCGCAGTTAGGGGCAGGTGATGGAACGGTCCTTACAGATGACACTGCAGTGGTGACCATGGCTACTTTGAGCAGTTGTTCAAAGCTGATCCTCCGGCTAGGGCGTTGGATATCTCTGGGTTCTTGAGGCAGATCATCCAATTATATTATATATTATATATTAGACTATAATTTATGAGAAGGTTGGCATCCTTCAACATCTGCAGTAAGATGCTACAGATGTTCTACCAGACGGTTGTGGCGAGTGCCCTCTTCTACGCGGTGGTGTGCTGGGTTGGCAGCATAAAGATAAAATACGCCTTACGCCGGGACAAACTTGTTAAGAAGGCAGGCTCTATTGTAGGAGTAAAGTTGGACAGTTTACCATCTGTAGCAGAGTGACGGGCATTAAGCAAACTCCTGTCAATCATGAAGAATCCACTGCATCCACTTAACAGTGTCATCTCCAGGCAGAGGAGTAGCTTCAGTGACAGACTTTTGTCACTGACCTGCTCCACTGACAGACTGAGGAGATCGTTCCTCTCCCACACTATGTATCTCTTCAATTCCACCCGGGGGAGTAAATGCTAACATTAATTTTATTTTAATTTTTTTCATTTTTATTACTATTTAATTTAATATTGTTTCTTTGTATCAGTATACTGCTGCTGGATTATGTGAATTTCCCCTTGGGATTAATAAAGTATCTATCTATCTACCTAGCTGAGGTGGGGAAAGGCTGCAGAAATATGTGGTATCTGGGGTGAACTTCTCCAGGCTGGTGGTAAGGCTTTCCTACTGGCATTGCAAGCAATCTTTGCTTCCATTTGGGAGACTGGCATCATCCCAACTGACTGGAAAACGGGACTTGTCATCCCTATCTGGAAAGGGAAGGGTGATCGTCTGGATTGCAGCAAATACAGGGGGATAACACTGGTCTCAGTGCCGGGTAAGGTCTGTGCTAGGGTCATCCTCAATAGGATCCGTGATCACTTGCTCACCTACCAGCGAGCGGAACAGTCCGGTTTTACGCCTAAGAAGTCTACCATCGACTGCATCCTGGCACTGAGGGTTCTTATGGAGCGCAAACGCAAATATCGTCAGAGTTTCTTTGCAGCCTTTGTCGATTTTCGTAAAGTGTTCGATTCATTTGATCGAGCTGCCCTGTGGGACATCCTGAGGGTTTGTGGGATCCCCTTGATGTTGCTGTATATCATGGCTGGCCTGTACACTGGTACTGTGAGTGCTGTGCAGAGTGGAGGCAGGACCTCTGCGTTTTTCCCTGTTGATTCTGGGGTTCGTCAGGGGTGTGTTCTTGCTCCTACTTTGTTCAATGCTTGTATGGACTGGGTGTTGGGCAAGGTCGTGGGGTCCAGTGGCTGTGGGGCATCTGTTGGTGAAGAAAGATTCACGGATCTTGACTTTGCTGACAATGCTGTGATCTTTACGGAGTCAACGGAGGCTCTGATCAGGGCGCTCGAGAGATTGAGTGAGGAGTCTGAGTGTCTGGGCTTGCGAGTGTCCTGGATAAAAAGCAAGATGCAGGCCTTTAATGACCTCTTGGGCAAAGCCATCAGCAGTGTGTCTGTTTGCAGAGAGAGTGTTGAGCTTGTCGGGAGGCTTACTTACCTTGGCAGTGACATTCATGTCTCTGGTGACTCTTCCTGTGAAGTCAGTAGATGGATTGGAAGAGCATGGGGGGTCATGAGGAAAGGGGTATTTGGCATCCCCGATATCTATACAAAAGGACGAAGGTCCAAGTCTTTAGAGTCCTGGTGCTTCCTGTCTTACTATATGGTTGTGAGACATGGACGCTATCCAGTGATCTGAGACGAAGACTGGACTCCTTTGGTACGGTGTCTCTCTGGAAGATCATTGGGTACCGTTGGTTTGACTTTGTGTCGAATAGGCGGTTGCTCATGGAGTCCCAAATGAGGCACATTACCTGCGTTGTGAGTGAGCGTCAGTTACAGCACTACGGCCATGTGTCGCGTTTCCCCAATGGTGATCTGGCTCATAAGATTCTCATTGTTGGGGACCCAAGTGGCTGGACCAGGCCAAGGGGTTGCCCCCGTAACACCTGGCTGCAGCAGATAGAATGTCATTTCCAGAGGGTGGGACTGGACTGTGTGTCTGTCTCAGGGGTTGCCAACCGAGATCCCGAGCTGTTTTGACGTGTAGTGGGTGTGGCAACACACTGTACCAGTGCATGCTCCCCAACTTGACTTGACTTGCATGTTCTATCATGGTGTGGAGCCTGACTGCCTCTCTGTTTTGTACCAGATTTTGATAGTACGTGCAATAATGGTCCTTAAGCAAACACTTAGGTCTTCATGTTCATTTTGAAACAAACAATTATACTTAATTTACTGGGTTGATTCAAGGGGATACTAGGCTAGAAGTATTGATGGAATATTCAGTTCAAGACAGAATGCAGCACATAGACCCAGTAATTCTATACCTGGGAATGAGACACATGTATCATACCTGTTGTGGACTAGAATGTAGTGTCTCAGCCTATGTTTCTTGTCATTACAAATAAATTTGGAGAGCAAAGACCAACCCTCTGACAAGTAAGAAGGAAGATGAGGTAGTATCATAACTGGATTAATGAATTGGCATTTGCAAAGAAGCAATGGAAGTTTAATTTGACATGTAAATAAGAGAAACTTTGCCCAAAAATGTGAACCTGTTGGTAATAAGGATAGAAGTAACAAAAGTAGCAGACCAGAAAGTGGGCTTGAGTGGTACCAGGAAAGCCAAATAATTTTATAGTCAGACTTTTTTTAAAAGATTTGAAAAGTTCTAAAATGTAAATTCAAAAAGGGGGTGTTACTTAAATATAGGTAAATGTCACTAACATAAAGAGAATTGTGGTGGTTTGTATTACTTAGAGGAATAAATGTGAGTATTTTTGATGAATAAACATCCCCAGCCAGTGACTCAACTGATAAATTAAAAAGTGAAGAGGGGAGAGTGAACAAACCTGCATGAATCCTTTCATAACGAAAAAGAAGTGAGAGATTTCTAAATTTGTGAGTAGAACTGCATATTACATAAAGTGCAAAGTTTTAATTATGCCTATAAACTCTGAACCTAGTTCTGTCTTATCCCAAACCTGCCAAAGCATTACATAAATTAGCCATTAAAATACATTTGTAGCAACCACTAAGAACAATGCTGACATAAAAGAGTCTACATAGACCATCCATCCATCCATCCATTATCCAACCCGCTATATCCTAACTACAGGGTCACGGGGATCTGCAGGAGCTAATCCCAGCCAACATAGGATACAAGGCAGGAAACAAATCCCGGATGGGGCGCCAGCCCACCGCTGCCTACATAGACCATCTGATGCTAAATAGGAGATGATAAAACAGATTTGATTGAGGTGGACCTGTTTATAAATTACAAATTGCAGTCAATGAGCCAGAACTTTAGCACTGAGTTTGGCATCTAAATTAATTAAGGACAATAGTCTGAAATTCTGGCTCTTGTTAGGGTCTTTACCTTGTTTTAATATGAGAGTGATAATCACTGTGCTAACTCAGGGTTTAAATAATGACAGGAAATGGCAGCCTTCAGCATCTGAAAGAGAGGAAGAGAAAGTTGTTTCCAAAAACTTGATATGAGCTCTGGCAGAATGCCATCAAATGCAGTCTTTTCCTTTATTCAAGAGTTTCCTTTAAATATTCCATTATATTAGGGCATCTAAACAAAAAATTTCCTCCTCAGAACCGAAGGGCAAATTAAGGGAGTTTGAAAAAAGATTAACAATCTGTGTGGTGAATTGAGCACTTAATTATTTGGTGTAGTAGTTTAAAAATGTTTACGTGGGTTATTACTGCCTGGAAATGAATCAGACTTAAGTATAAAAATGTAGAAAAAGACCCATTAGCCAGAGAGAAAAGAGCCTGTTGGTCTTAGCCCTACAGACATGCTACCAATCCTTGGTGTGATCATTTAGAAACTATGCACATTGCAACAAGAATGCATTTAATTTACTGTTAATGGTTTGGTGTACTATACAGGGTTTTTATTGTTCCAATACAGAAAGTATTGACTCAGGTTCATCTATACTTTTAATTTTAGAATGATTAAGATGTGATGCAAAAGAATAATCTTTACAGCTGTCTTTTGTAGCTTCTCAGATGATCCCTGGATCCTCCACTGAGCCAGTATTAATCTCCAAAAATTAATTTAGCCTCTTGTATAACTGATCTCAAAACTGTTTATTATTTAATGGTAAAATATGGAATATCATAGGTCATAGGCTTGAAAGTTGGAATCAAAATTAGGAACCCGCATTAGACAAGAAAATATTTTGGTTCAGAATGGGGTCATAAATTGATTCTCTGTCCTCCCAACTCTGTGCATAAATAATAAAAGCATCTTGCCATTCCTCCAAGCAATGAACTTCATTTGTGAATTCTATCTAACAAAACAAGGATCAAAAATGCTTTCAAATTAACTGATGAAAAGACATTGCCTCTGCAATTTCTGTTTTTACATCATCTGATGTCTGCCAACTTTAAGTGCATTTTCTGTAAGAGTGTAATATTAATCTGGCAACAATGGACAATATTAAGACAGTAAGAATGTCAAGTCTAAGTAGGACATTAGTTAACCTTTTAATGAGAACAGGCCATTGAGCCCAACAAAGTTCCCCAATCCTGTCCATTCATCCAAAGCAACATCAAGTGGAGGTTTGAATGACCTTAGAGTTCTACTGTCTACCACACTACATGGTAACTTACTTCATGTGTCTATGGTTATCAGTGTGAAGAAAAACATCTTAATTTTTGTGAGAAATTTTCCCTTAACATGTTTCTAACTGTACCACCATGTTCTTGTTGAGTCTGTTTTAAAATAACAGACTTGATCAACTGTACTAATTTCTTTACTGTTTCTTTCTGTTACCTTTTAATCTCCATTTGAAAGGTGTTAACTCCTTCAATCTATTTTCATAACCTATTCTCTGCTGTCATGGAATTTTCTACTCAATCTTCTCTGGATTTTTTCTAGTGCTGCTATGTCTTTTTTGTAGCCCAGAGACCAAAACAGCACACAGCACTCCATGTGAGGCATCACTAATGTGCTATAAAGCTTAAGCATTACTTTCTTTGACTCGTACTCCACATACCGTGCTATATAATCTAACATTCTGTTGACCTTTTTAATTACATCTAGACAGTGCCTGGAAGTTTATAGTGACAAGTTCAGTCTGACTAACAGGTCCTTCTCATAAGGGGTACTTTCACATTTTAGACCTTCTATTTGGTGTTCACATCTAACATATTTGCTTTCTACATGTCATACTTTAAATTTAACTTTTCATTTCATCAGCCACAGATCTGTCCAAGCCTGTATACTATCCAAGTCACACTGTAATAATTCAATTAATTCTAGATTATCTGCAAATCCACCTAGCTTGGCATCAACTGCAAACTCAACCAGTGTGTTGTTTATATTCCTATCCAAATCATTTATGTATAATGAAAAGAACACTGACCTCTGAGGGACACCACTCTTAACATCACCCAATTCTGTTAAGGTTCCTTGCACCATCACACTCTGCTTACTATGTTTTAGACAATTTTGCTCCCATTTACACACTACACATCGAACTCCCACTTTTTCTGTTTGAGGCTCAACCTCTCATGTGACACATTCTGAAAGTCAAAATTAATAATATCAAATGCACCTCTCTGATCATATCCTTTTGTTGCTTCCTTGTTGAATTCCAGTATATTATTAAAACATGACTTTCCCCTTCTGAACCCATGCTGACTGTTTAATAACACTCCTGTTCTGTCCATGTGATGCCCCGTTTTCTCCTTAACAATTCCTTCCATTAATTTATCTGTGGTACATATTAAGCTTACTGGCCTATACTTACGTGGATATGCCTAATCACACAATTTATATAATGGAATAGTATTTGCTATTTTACAGTCCTTAGGAATTTCTCCATTGTGCAGTGACTTTCTAAAAATAAATGTCAAGGGTTTGTATACGTACTCACTTACCTCCTTAAGCGCTTGAAGATAAATGTTATCTGGTCCTGGTGATTTGTTAGATTTCAGCATATTTAATTTAAGCAGTACTTCTCCCTCTGCAATTTCCAATTCACTCAGTATCTGCTCAGTAGTCCCTATTATCTCAGATGCAAGTTTAGAGTATTTGCTGTTTCACCGTATATTTTATTTTCCCCTTACTTTTCCTGTTACACTTCACCTCCTCTTTGGCTGTTCCTTTACTATTAAAATAGTGAAAGAAAATCATTGGGTCATTTTTTTTACCTTAACAGAAAGATTCCTCTCTGACTGCCTTTTGGCTTCCCAAATATCCTTCATAATGGTTTGCCTCATATGCCCTTCTGTTAGCATTAGAGTTATCAGTCTTATACACCATAAACTTCTGTTTTTTTCCTTTACAACTTCTTTTTCATCATTTTATTAATCCACTGCAGAGTTGTTTTAATTTCCTACTAATTTCAAATTTTTGGATGCACCTGTCCTGAATTATGTGTAATATGTTTTTAAATCTGTTCCATTGGTCTTCAACTGTCTCCACACTTAAAAGTTTCTTCCAATTTATCCCTTCCAGACATTGCCACATCTGTTCAAAATTTGCCCACCTAAAGTTAAACTTAAAAGTTTTGTCCTTTACATCAGTGCTCTGGCAAAACACTGAGAATTCTATAATATTGTGGTCATTTGACCCCAGTGGTTCACTCACCTCTAAACTCTGAAATCTATCCTGGTTATTACAGAGTACAAAATCTAGACTGTCGCTGATTATGTCTAAAAACGTCTACTTTTACATTCCACTTTTTGAGGGATTAGCCCACTTTAATATTTGGGTAATTAAAGTCCCTCATGACGATAATATCTCCTGTAAACTTACATTTTTAATGTTATTAAAAAGATCTTCTTCTTTTGGCTGCTCCTATTAGGGGTTGCCACAGCAAATAATCGTTTTCTATATCTTTCTGTCCTCTGCATCTTCCCATGTCACACCCATCACCTGCATGTCCTCTCTCACCAGATCCCTAAACCTCCTCTTAGGCCTTCCTCTTTTCCTCTTACCTGGCAGTTCCATCATTAACATCTTTCTCCCAATATACTCAGCATCTTTCCTCTGCACATGTCCAAACCAATGAAATCTCACCTCTCTGACTTTGTCTCCCAACTTCATCCAACTTGAGCTGACCCTCTCATGTACTCATTTCTAACCCTATCCATCCTCGTCACACCCAGTGCAAATCTTAGCATCTTTAACTCTGCTGCCTCCAGCTTTGTCTCCTGCTTTCTCATCAGTGCCACCGTCTCCAACCCATATAACATAGCTGGTCTTACTATCGTCCTGTAGATCTTCCCTTTCACTCTTGCTGATACCCGTCTGTCACAAATTACTCCTGACCCTCTTCTCCACCCATTCCACCCTACCTGCACTCTCTTTTTCACCTCTCTTCCACACTCCCCATTACTCAGTACTGTTGATCCCAAGTATTTAAACTCATCCACCTTCACCAACTCTACTCCCTGCATCCTCACCATTCCACTGACCTTTATCTCATTTACACACATGTACTCTGTCTTGTTCCTACTGACCTTAATTCCTCTCCTCTCCAGAGCATATATCCACCTCTCCATGGTCTCATCAACCAGCTCCCTACTATTGCGACAGATCACAATGTCATCAGCAAACATCATAATCCACAGGGACTCCTGTCTAATTGCATCTGTCAACCTGTCCATCACCATTGCAAATAAGAAAGGGTTCAGAGCCGATCCTTGATGTAATCCCACCTCCACCTTGAATGCATTCATCACTCCTACCGCAGACCTCAGCACTGTCACACTTCCCTCGTACATATCCTGTACAACTCTTACGTAATTTTCTGCCACTCCAGACTTCCTCATACAATACCACAGCTCCTCTCAAGGCACCCTGTCATATGCTTTCTCCAAGTCCACAAAGACACAATACAACTCATTCTGGACTTCTCTATACTTCTCCATCAACATCCTCAGAGCAAACATCACATCTGTGGTGCTCTTTCTTGGCATGAAACCATACTGCTGCTCACTAATCATCACCTCACTTCTTAATCGAGCTTCCACTACTCTGTCCTATACAGTAACTTCATGCTGTGGCTCATCAATTTTATCCCCCTGTAGTTACTACATTCCTGCACATCCCCCTTATTCTTAAATATCAGTACCAGTACAAATCTTCCACAAGATTCCATTAAACAATCTGGTTATAAATTCCACTGCCATCTCTTCTAAACACCTCCATGCTTCCACAGGTATGTCATCTGGACCAACGGCCCTTCCATTTTTTATCCTCTTCATAGCTGTCCTTACTTCCTCTTTGCTAACCCATTGCACTTCCTGATTCTCTATCTCCACATCATCCAACCTTCTCTCTCTCTTGTTCTCTTCATTCATCAACCTCTCAAAGTACTCTTTCCATCTACTCAACACACTATCCTCACTTGTGAGTATTTTTCCATCTTTATCCTTTATCATCCTAACCTGCTGCACATCTTTCCCAGCTCAGTCCCTCTGTCTAGCTAATCGGTACAGGTCCTTTTGTCTCTCCTTAGTTTCCAACCTCTCATATAACTCATCATATGCCTTTTCTTTAGCCTTCGCCACATCTCTCTTCACCTTGCACCTTATTTCCTTGTACTCTTGTCTACTTTCTGCATCTCTCTGACTATCTCACTTCTTCTTCACCATCCTCTTCCTCTATATACTCTCCTGTAGTTCCCCATTCAATCACCAGGTTTCCTTTTCCTCCTTCCTCTGTCCAGATGTCATGCCAAGCACCCTTCTTGCTGTCGCCCTTATTACATCTGCTGCAGTTGCCCAACTGTCTGGTAATTCTTCACTGCCACCCAGTGCCTGTCTCACCTCCTCCCTAAACTCAACCATACAGTCTTCCTTTTTCAACTTCCACTATTTGATCCTAGGATCTGCCCTCAGTCTGTACCTCTTCTTGATCTCTAACGTCATCCTACAGGCCACCATCCTATGCTGCTTAACTACACTTTCCCCTGCCACCACTTTGCAGTCTTCAATCTCCTTCAGATTGACTCTTCTGCATAGGATGTAATCCACCTATGTGCATCTTCCTCCACTTGTGTATGTCACCCTATGTTCCTCCCTCTTCTTAAAATACGTATTCACCATTGCCATTACTCCCCTTCCATTTAGTCTCTTGCACACACAATATATCAACCTTTCTTCTCTCCATCATATCTGCTAGCTCTCTCCTCTTACCAGTCATATTGCCAACATTCAAAGTTCCTAACCATAGTTCCACTCTCTCTACTTTCCTCCTCTCCTCCTGCCTCCGGACACAACTCATCCCTCTTTTTCTCCTTCTTCTTCTTCTTTGGCCAACTGTAGCCCAATTTCCACCAGCACCCTGTTGGCTAACAGTGGTGGTGGTGGTCGTTGTTAACCCGGGGCTTGACTGATCCGGTATGGAAATTTGTATTGTTGTCAGCATATTGATTTGTCAAAAATTTACATCAGATGCCCTTCCTGACATAACCCTCCCCATTTATCCGGGCTTGGGACCGGCACGAAGAAACACACTGGTTTGTGTATCCCCTGTGGCTGGGTTTTAAGCATCCTGTTACACTCTTAAATAAGAGACTTCAGGGGCATGCCTACTGTTTTCTGAAAGTTTTATTCCGTTTATTTTCATATATATAAAGTCCAATCACCCACTAGCCTGTATTTTTAATCTATTTTCTTTTAGAACTGTGATACTGATGGTCACAGACCTTTTGTTGTATTTTCACAAAATATAGTAGGTTTGAATTAGCATTTGCATTGATTTTTGATATTGTGAACTCAAAATTTAGAAAAGGAGTTACTATAACTGACAAACTTCTATCTGTACAGTATATGATCTGTTCATGCTTTATCCAATTTAAAGTTAAACAGCTTTACTGAATACATTTATGCACATGCTCTCTCACTCTGAGCCCTTTTCTTTGTCAGATCTGTTAAGGGCTTAGTCCTATCAGGAAAACGAGGTACAAACTGTCAGTAGTACCCTGCTAGACCTAAGATAGCTTGCACTTGCCTCTTAGTCACTGGACAGGGCCAACTAAAAATGGCATCAGCTATGGAGCACTGTGGCTTAACCATGCCCCCCCTCCCCTAACCAGCAGGTAGGTGGCCTCCTTTAAACCGAAGAAGTATTTCTTAGGATTAATATGAAGACCGGCTTTCGCTAGTGTAGTGAGGACAGCTATAACCTACAGTATATGTTCCTTCCAGGTGCCGGAATAGATGACTATGTCATCCAGGTAGTCGGCACTATAGGAATTGTGGGGCCATAACAGTGTATCTACCAGATACTGAAAGGTTGCTGGTGCTCCGTGCAATCCAAATGGAAGGACCTTATACTACCAGTGCCCACTGGGATTACTAAATGCGTTTTTTTCTTTGGCTGACAGCGTTAAGGGAATTTGCTAGTACCCTTTTGTCATGTCAAGTGTAGTTAGGAATTGAGCGTTACCTAGCCACTCAAGGAGATCATTAATTCATAGCATCGGGTGCACATCAAATTTGGAGACCTGATTCAGTCATCGGAAGTTGTTACAAAACCTCCAGGATCCATCAGGTTGTGGAATTAAAACAAATAGGACTGGACCAGGGACTGTGGCTTTCCTCAATTATTCCTAGTTCCATCATACATCTTACTTCCAACTCCACTTCCACTTTCTTTGCCTCAGGGAAACTATAAGGGTGCTCTCTGACAATGACACCTGAGTCTGTTATAATATTATGCCCAATTAGGGCAGTGCAACTGGGTTGCTTGCTCACCACTTCTTGGATAAACAGGATAGCTGATTCCAGCTCCTATTGCTGTTGTCAAGTCAAATCGGGTGTGAAATTAAGGCGTATATTTTCCACAAAAAGGGAACGTGGCTGGCCGGAGGCAGGGTCAGGATTCAAATCCTTCCACGGTTTCAGCAAGTTGATATGATAGACATGTTCACTTGGCTGACGATTAGGATGTTTTACCAAATAATCGACAAGACCTTTTCTTTACTTAATTTCATAGGGGCCTTGCCAATGCGCCAGCAATTTGGAGTGAGAAGTGGGAACCAACACTATAACACCATCTCCTGGGTGGAATTCCCGGGGGTTGTTCCTATTATAATATCGCAACTGCGCTGCTTGAGCTTTTTCCATATGTTCTTTTAATTTGAGTCTAATTTTAGTCAATCTATTGTGTAATTGTGTGACATATTCCAAAATATTAGAGGAGGGAAGGACCTCTTCTTCCCACCCTTTTTTCATATCCAATAGACCCTGAGGTTGTCTGACATACAATAATTCAAAAGGAGAAGGCCCTGTAGAGATCAGTGGCACGTCCCTATAGTCAAAGAGCACAAGTGGCAGTAACTGATCCCAGTTACTGCCATCCCTGCTAACTATCTTACGTAACATTTGTTTCAAGGTCTGATTACATTGTTCTAACAACCCATCAGTTTGAGGGTGATAGACCAAGGTTTACAAATGTTTAGTCTGCAGTAACTTAGCAACCTCCCTGAACATTCCCGATGTGAAGGGAGTACCTTGATCTGTTAAGACCTCTTTGGGGAGCCCCACAGGAGCAAATATACCTACCAATTCCTAGGCAATATTTTTAGAAGTAGTTGTATGCAAAAGGACAGCCTCTGGAAATTGGGTAGCATAATCAACAAGGACTAATATATATTTATGACCTCGTAAAGAGGGTTCTAGCGGTCCAACAAAATTGATATCAACCTGTTCAAAAGGGACATCAATCAAGGGTATAGGAATAAGAGGAGCACGGTCCCTTCTGGGAATCTGATGAAGCTGACACTCCAGACAGGAAGTGCAGAATCGTCTAACCTGCTCATTTATTCCTGGCTAATAAAATCGCCGCTTAATGCATTCTAAAGTTTTTTCGGTCCCCAAGTAGGCTCCTAGGAGGTGGGCATGTACTAATTCACATACCTGCCACCAGTAAGTATGCAGAATCAGCAGCAAAGCTCTGACCTCACCCTCATGCTCTGCGACCCGATACAAGAGATCGTTTTCAA
This sequence comes from Polypterus senegalus, assembly GCF_016835505.1. NCBI lineage: Eukaryota > Metazoa > Chordata > Cladistia > Polypteriformes > Polypteridae > Polypterus > Polypterus senegalus. The sequence goes on along the minus strand of NC_053156.1, from coordinate 179,782,088 downwards.
TGACAAAGTAAGGAATTTGGGGATTGGGATCCAGGGCCGGTTGACCATTGATCACTGCATTTCTTGCAAATTTTAAGGAATCATCATTCCATTGTTCCCATTTAAAGGAAGATGACGCTAATTGAAATTGAGTATTTAACTCTTGAATATGATCCCTGATGACCTCAATGGGTGGAGTTTCAGAAACATCCTCAGTTAATATGACTTCTTTAGGATCTGTCAAACCATCCATCCCATCAAGTTTCTGTATGGGTCCTGGTGGCCATCGTACATGGCGTGGAAGGAGCCAGATCTTCCTGATCCATTATCAAGCCCAATTTTTTTTATCAGGAGTAGTTTTGTTTATACTGCTGTTATTTTTAGACCAGTCTCGCCCTAATATTACTGTAAATGGAGGATCGGGCAATACTGCAACCATTAAGTTTTTCATATTGGAATCCACTGTTATAATACAAGAGGCTGGGTAATAATGGGTTTCTCCATGTATACACCTCAGACTGGTCTTTGTTTTTACATATTGTTGTGGTAAAACAATAGAAATATTACTCCCGGTATTGAAAATAGCAGTTACCTTATAGCCATATCAGTACTCCCATATACAGGAGAGACAAAGGGTTAATCACAGCACAGTACCTCTCTCCCTTGCCGATTGAGCAGTCCATTGGTTCAATGGTTGGGCAAGCAGGGAATATATGTCCCACCCCTCCACACTTGAAAAAACAGGCTTGGACTGTTCTTCTTTTTACCGGGCTGGAGACTCTGTGAATTGTCGGGTGGACTCAGGGAAAGGTACATGAACCTGTCGGTTTTGACGCAAGGACTGTTTGTGGTGTTATGGGTCCACAGCTCGTGGAGAAAAGGCCATTGATTTTAAATAAATAATCACCGCACCCGAGGCGGCTTCGTGAGGGGGGCGTTGTTGTAGCGAGCCGCGGGGCAGTCGTCGATGTGGGCGTTTCTCACCATGTGCACAGGTGAGGAACTGCCCACATTCGTGATTGCTCCCGTGGCTAATGCTGCAGCTGTGATGGCCCCTCACGTTTTTAAAAGAAGCGCAAGTCGGTTGGGGAGAAGAGAGAGAATCAATTGGAGAGAAAGGAAAGGAGAGGACGGAGGTTACAGGGAGCGTGGAAGCAAGCGGTGCAGGAGAGAGACGGACACGCGGAGCGTGTGGTGAGCGCGATCGAGCCGTGGGCAGCTGCGAGGAAGCTGGGTGTTAGGCCGACACCCAGGTGTTTGTGTAGATGTCGCTCCCGCTGAGCGATCTGGTAGCGGGAGTGACAAGGTGAAAGCGACGGGCCGCAGAGAGGCCATGGAAAAGGCAGCGGAAGTCGGGAGACTTGGTGATGGAATCCCCAACGTGGGCGACCTGGCCGTTGAGGGTAATCAAGTCTCGGGGACTGGGATGAGTGCCAGACCGAAGCCAGGGATCGGGAGGTCTCCAGTCTCGAGCGTGTGATGTAGGAGGGCAGCTGCAGAGAGCGTCTTGCCTGCTGCTAAGCCCGTACGGGATAAGCAGGTGAGACGCATACAGAAAATAGGCACCGGATTGTGTTAGTGTTTTAAGATTGATTCCATAAGAAGATTTAACCTCCGATTTTAAGGATTGTTTTTTCTATTGAGTTTTAACCCCCACGTGTTCTTTTTATGGATTATTTATTTAATGAATATGAAGAACTACACTATTTATTTGAACACTGTTTTTGTCTTGTTGACTGCTTTTAATAAAAGCACTATTGCACTTTTTGTATACCACCCCTTGCTCAATTGTTTATTTGCCTCCATTGACTAGCTCACTCGGCAACATTATCGACGGTGTTGGGTTCATGTGCTTCCAATATCAAAGGGAGTGTGGAGCCTGAACCCACATCGTCACATTGTTCCATTCCGCCAGATTTACAGACTGCCCAATGACATTCGACCATGTCGATCAGGTCATCCATGGAGGTGTACTCCTGTTTGCGGATCTACTAGGCTATTGATTCCAGGAGGCCGTTCATAAAGGTTTCACAGGCCAGTATTTTGGCCATCTTTTGGGTGCTGTTGTTATCTGGCTGTAGTCAGTGCCAGAGGTCTTGTTCCTGTGACATACTGGAAGAATAACCATGCCGACTATGCCAATTGTGATGAAATAAAAAATCTTGAAAGCTCAAAAAGAGTTGGGGAATGACCCCATATATTGTCCAGCGGACAAAGATGAAACAAAACGGTCAAAAATGAATCAAAATTGATCATACAAGACAATGAACATTTGGTTCAAAGCGTTTATATAGAAAATAGTGGACGGAAATGCCAATGAGGAAATGACATCATCTGTAGTGACATCATTATGGCCATGCCAGAAGTTATGTCATACGGAAATGCTGGCAGTGATGTCATCAGAGATGGACGGAAGTTACGCCATATGGAAGCCCAGGAAAGTTATGTCATCAGAGATGGTCGGAAGTGAATTCACTGTGTAGAGACTGGAAGTGACGTCATGGAAGTTGCATGTGTTGATATTATAGCCATTTTGTGGACCTGGAAGTAAGGCAAGATCGTTCTTATTTTTTCTTCTTTATTTATGTCAGCACAGAGAAAGAGATATCAGAGCACATAATCAACCCTCTACCTTGCAAAGTACCACTTACCTTTGGACTTGATGGCTGCTTCCTAATCGTACCTGTGTGAATATATATAGATACAGTATATATTGTCGCAAAAAGACTCCAGACAGGTTGAAAATGAGTAGTTTACAAGAATAAGCCCAAAACAGAACTGAATACGTGGAGGTAAGATCACAGTTTTAATGGGCTGTTGGAGGAAATTATGTCATGCATGCCAGAACGAGAAGTGATGTCTTTGGGACCGGAAGTGACGTCATCGGAAGCACCGGGACTGGAAGTTGTGTCATTAGAGGTTCCAGAACCTGACAGGATTTGGTCTGCAAGGAACTGAGAGAGACAGTCAGCACACTCCCTGGTTTTATGTAGTATTACAATTAGTCAAGCCCTTTAGCTGCCTCCTAATCACACGTGTGTGACAATATATATAACTAACATCTTTAACTATATAAATAACTAATATATTATAACTTGCATTGTAAGTCACCTTGGATAAAGGCGTTTGCTAAATAAATAATAATAGAAGGGGCCATTAATTCATTAAACAGTACAGACCCACAAAGGATTGCCACATTGTGACAGCAGTACTGCACAAAACAGTGCAAAAACATGATTCTGAATGCCTCTGTCACCTGAAATATGCACATGGATTATCCAGACCATGTCCTTCAGGATATCCATGCAATGGCAATTCAAAGACATTTAGATGTTGTACATCACATGTAAACAGGCTGATATGTATTGGAACACTGACCTTTACTTGGCAAAACTATTTAATTTTTTTAGTTCAATAAGATTCTTCTTAATATCTTACAGTTCTGAACATATAGTCTGCATCAATTTGTAATATGTACAGGTAGTCTGTGTACTGCCTGATAGCACTTTGCTATTGCTCCAACTGTTGTTTTTTTCATTTATTTGTGACTCCTGCAGAGAGATCATCAAATAGAATGTTTCCAAGGTTTTGTTTTCTGCCCTTTTTCCTCTGTTCTTGCATGGTTTGTAGTGAAGACATCACTCTGGAACAAGGCCAAATTTATAGGGTGATATCATGAATATTCAAAAAAGGTATTTTTACTCAATGTATGGTTACTGGCAGGTGCTGATTGGGAGTTTCTAAAAGTGCATGAATGAGTGCATAGTTTTAAATTGATTTGAGCTTTATAAAGGAACTTGGTGTGGTACGTGACATATGTACAGTTTTATAAATCTAATGTTTTTTATGTGTATGCTGTTTTTGCTTAAGCAAGATTTTAGTATGGAATCTAAGAAATGTTTTATACATGAGGCCCCTGGATGGGCAAGATGTGTGGTACAGTGTACAATAAATGGGTGAACCTAGATATAAATGAAACAAAACAGCAGTCTTTTGGAAGGCAGGTGTGTTTTTAGCCTGCTTTGTTTGATCAACAACTCAGTGTTACCTAGCTTTGAAGCAAAATACATGCAAAAAGCTCTATGTGAGACTTTAAACTAAATGCATTGATTAGCAAGGCATCTTTAATTTTTCATCAAATTATACTTTCTTACGAATAAAGTTTGTTTTAAATTTCTCAGTTACACTATAATTTAGTGGCAATTCATATAATGGTAACTTTCAATCAGCAGTTTAAACTTGCATTATCTTTCATTTATGAGCAGATTTAGAATTAGCTGAATCCATCTGTATCATTGAGAGTAAGAAGAAATCCAGCGACTTATAATTCTATACATATGTGTCTGTACCAGCTAAATATTGACAGGCTAGAGTACATGTTATCAGATATGAACGTAATCTTTATCAACTTACTCATTCAAAAAATGAATACGGTAAGTTTTCAAATTACATAAGCTGGAGATAGACTCTAAGTATCTATGGTCAGAGGAGCATATGGTGATAATCAAGAGTATTTTTGCTTTGTTCTAACATTTTCTGACAAGAAATCCTCACAGTAGTTCCCATGAGTAAGTTTTCAGTGTCGATGATTTTCTGCGACTCTAACAATTTTCCATTATTTGCATTATGAGTCTATGGAAAGACAATTCATTCCAGATTCTAGCAGCTTCATCCTGGATTTTACTTCTGAGACGAATATTTTTTATAACACAATCTTTAATTGAACCATCTACTGTGATACATCTTCCTATATAGTGATTACGAAAATTATGTCATGTCTGAATTTTTGCACAGTTCCTATTATCTTATAGTTAATTGGATGACTATTATATATGGATACAGCAATAAGAGGCACAAGAAATTTGATGCTACAATGCTTAACACAATCTTTTCCATGCCCTTGCCCAAAACTACTCAGTTCTTTCAGTTATAGCTGTCTTACAGTCATTTTAACCTGTTTTGACATACTTACTGGTAAATAGGATCTTATTTCAAATCCAAGTGTTTAGTCATTGAGCTTTGCACACAGTATGTTGTAGCAGGGCCACATAGGTTTTGTTGTTTATAGTGTTTGCACCCAGTTGCGTCTTGTCACAGCACTCCATCTAAACTAATATGTGTCTGTTTAAATGTCATCCCCATAAGGAGAAACGGGGAAGGATGTTGCGGGGAGGCAACTACCCCTGGACACATCAGCACTGGAGTTTTGCCAGTTACATTCAGCTCATCATTATTTAAACAATCGGGAGGGAAAGAAGAAGGAGGAAGGAGAGAGACGGATATTTCAATTACCAACAACCGATCATCATTTTTCTGCCATTATTTACATCGTGCCTTGTTCCGGTTTGCTTCTCATTCGGCTGGAATCATGACAACACAATCATCATTGAAAACCCCGGGGTTGGACTTTATTTTCCACCATTCGCTGGGGAAGCACAATGAGATTGTTCTGTTTTATTTGGGAAATTCAAACACATCCATTTTTAATCAGCCATCAGTATTCTGGACAGTGATTTACCCAAACTCAATTTCATGTTCATTGACATTCAGTAATCATCCAATGATATTATTTGTGTTTTGTGTTTGTTATACGTTTGCAGAGGCAAGGGAGGTTTTTTTATTGTATATGTGGTGTTTTCACTTTGCTGGTTTGGTGGAGGGTTATATATATAGATATATTTAATGTCAGGAAGTTGTATGATTGTATTTGTCATTGTGTTTTATTTAATATAATTATACACTTATTTTACATATCTGCTTTTGTGTACTAGTCTTTAAAATGTCGATTGGGAAGGAGGGAAAATATTATTTTTTAGAGGTACAGCTTGGTATAGGTAGGTTCTTCTCAGTAATTTATCCAGGCCACAGATCCTAGTAGTGTGGCTGCCAGTTGGGTAAGGGGTCGGCCGTTACAATTTCTACTACTCTTACTTGTGAATTGTTGGGTTTTTGCTGCTATTTTTTCTTTTTCAGTTCTGCATTTTTCACATCATACTGTCCTATTCCTTCCCTTGTAATCCATTCCCTGACAGTCACTAACAAGAATCCATTTTTAATAAGATTGCCATCATCTTCAGTTATCCCATCTTCTGCCTATTTGCTATGAGTAGGATTAATTATATATTTGCTTGATAATAATGCATTTTAAGTGCACCTAAATGCAAAGATAATAAGTGCATATTATTTATAATTATTGATAGGACAAGACAGTAGTTACTGCAGGTTAATGCTTACCTAAAAATCAGAATTACTTCATTGGTGGCATGTGAAACATACCAGAATTGACTTTGTTTAGATGCAAACATGAAATACAAGAAATTACCAACACAAAACAGCACAATTACAACCCCCTATTAACCTAACACTATGCAAACCACTACACCAATTCAATTTCTTGAGCAAAGCATTTGCAAACTTCAATAAGTTAACTCAGTAATGGGAAAAACTATACAAAATGATAGATTGAAATAGTACAGTTTGAGTAAATATGAAGTATTTACGAATACACAAACAGCACAGTTACCATATGTATGTTGCAAAAACAGTTAGAAGTAACCCTATGTGAGCTTGTTTAGGATCTGGAAATTTTGAGGAAAGAAGCTGCAGAGACAGCATGGGTCACAACAGACCTGTACCTCCTCTGTGATGGCAATTTAATGAACAGATTGCTGTTGAGATGGGTGGAGAGAGCTACAATCTTTCTTGCTCTGTTTTTCACTCTTACAATGAACAGATCTTTCAATGTTGAAAGACAACAGCCAATGATTTTCTCAGCTGAAAAAATCACCCACTGCAAGTCTTAGAAAGAGAGGAGGCAGAAGTAAACCAAACGTTGATAGAGGTGATCACTATACTCTCCACAAATGCTGAGTAAAAATTTAACAATATACGCCTTGATATGCTAAGCTTCTTAGGTGAAGGAGAACAATCTCTGCTTAGCTTACTTGATTTAGGTAATGTGCTTGTCCCAATTTAATGTATTAGTGAAAGTAGTTCCCAGGAATGTGAACAACTGAACCACTGACACAGTCTAGCCATTAAATTTTGAAGATGGACAAATAGTGACTTGTTGGAAGAAATCAATCCTCATGTCCACTGTCTTAATAGCATTGAGCTCCAAGTTGTTACAAGAACACCATTACACAAAATGGCCAATCTCTTTTTGATAGGAAGACATGTCATTATTGGAAACAAAACCCTCTAAAGTTGTATCATCTGCAAACATTTGAATTTTTACAGATTTATCTACGTATCTACAGTCATTTGTATAAAGTGAAAACAGTAGGGGTTGAAAGAACACAGCCTTGGGGGCAGCCTATGCTAATTGACATTGGATCCGACAGATGGAGATCCATACTCGTATACTGCTTCCTACCTGTCAAGAAACTTATAATCCACTGGCAGACACCATATGGTGCTCCTAACTGGATTAGTTTACTTTGAAGCAACCCTGGAACAATGGTATTGAAGGCTGAGCAGAAATCCGCAGACAATACACTCACATAGATGTTAGGCAAATCCAAGTGTTGAAGAATGTAGTTGAGGCATAAATTAACTGCATCATCCACTGAGCAATTTGCACTAAATGCGAACTGACAGAGATGGTCAGTGATGGACTTTAGGTAGCAAATTATGCTTCTATACTTTCATAACCACCAAGGTCAAAGCAACTGGCCTATAGTCATTAAGTCATTAAGTTCAGACATTTATCCTTCTTGTGAACTGGAATGATAGCGGCAGTGCGGAACTTTGCCCAGCTGCAGAGAAGTGTTGAAAATAAGGTGGTAACTGATCTGCACAATGTACCCGGTTAGACTCCATCAGAGTCAGCAGTTTTCCTAATATCCTGTTTCCCAAAAAGTTTTTGTACCTCCTCTTCCTTCATAGAAGGAAGGTTCAAAGATTCATGATGCTCCAACAATGATGGACGGATTAAAAGGAAGAAGTCTACGTGACCATCATCATCATCAAGCCCTTCCATGAGAATCCTAAATCCAAAGAGGACTGTTTCATTTATGTTAGGTAGAATGCCCAGAGGGGACTGGGCGGTATCATGGTCTGGAATCCCTACAGATTTTATTTTTCTCCAGCCGTCTGGAGTTTTTTTGTTTTTCTGTCCCCCCTGGCCATTGAACCTTACTCTTATTCGATGTTAATGTTGATTTATTTTTTATAATTATTTCTTTCATTTTTCTATTCTTTAATATGTAAAGCACTTTGAGCTACTGTTTGTATGAAAATGTGCTATATAAATAAATGTTGTTGTTGTTGTTGTTCATAGAAATTTTAAGATGGAATGAGGAGCAGTGACTGGGGAGGGCGGTAAATTGAAGTAGATGAATTGACCTTTAATGGGGGCGGTTGTGACACTGAAATGGTTGTGGTGGAGGACTGTTGATATGGAAGACAGAGGGTCAGGGTTCAAGCAGGTGTTCATGTCCTTGACAAACCAGCTATAAAACTCATTTAGCTGATAAGCCAAAATAGGGGAAGATAAGGCTTGGGGGCACTTATGCCTATAATTTGTAAGCTTTTCAAAGAACACCACACTGCCTGTTACTAAAGCATTTCTCCAGCTGACCTTTGTAAGTGGTTTTTATAGGTCTCAGAGCTTTATTAAACTTTCATCTTCCAGACTGATATTCATCCCTGTTCTCAGACCTGTATGCCTGGTTCTTAACAGCTCTGAGAACCCTCAGCTCCTTGGTGAGTCACAGCTTGTCATTATTGCATTTCACTATGATCTTCTTTGGGAGACACATATCTTCACAGAAGGAGATATAAGATGTTACGATTTCAGCATTTTCATCTATGCTGCTGCACAAGCCTTCCATGGTTTTCTAATCCATGGTGCCTAAACAGTCTTCCAGCAATCTCAGGAGTCCATGTGCAGTTTGACTATTCCAGTTTCTGTTTATAGCTTGGAACAAGCATAATCGTGGCATGGTCAGAATTGCCAAGAGGTTCATGGGAGAAATGGCAAAATGCCCCTCTAATATCGTTGTAAAATCGATCCAATGTTCTGCACTCACGTGTGTGCAGTTGATTAATTGGTGGCCCATTTCTAGGCATATCGTATTTCATATTTCTGTGGTTAAAATCCCCATGATGAAAGTGACAGAACTGGGAAATTTATTTTCTAAATGATGAAGATTATCAGCTAACAACTGTTGTGCTGATTGAGTATTTACAACAGGCGGAATGTAAATACCAACTAGTATAACAGAATGGAATTCCCTGGGGGGGGCAGAATGACTTGCAATGAATGACTAGGACCTTTAAATCAGCAAAGTAAAAATAAGAAATTTTGGACACATCCATGCAACAGCTGTTGTTTATAAACATGCAAACACTGCCACCTCATGATTTTCCACAAAGACCACTGTTACAGTCTGCTCTGAATAACTGATATCCTGGCATTTGAACAACATTGTCTGGTAAATCCAAATTAAGTCACGTTTAAGTAAAACAGAAGGAACAAATATGTGGAAAATGTTTGTTAGTCCTAATCAGTAATGCCAAATGTTGACAAGCAGGCAAATATTTTAAAAACAGATTGCCAGGAGTGAATCACAAAAGCCTCTGTATCTCCAGTACACCAAAGCGCTAGCCCACTTAACTTTGAACCTCCCAGTAAAGTGTGTTTGACGGGTGGTAGTCCTGCATGTAAATGGGGAAAACTTCTGCAGTAAATCGCATTTATTGCAAACAAACATAGGAAATGAATCTGGTGAAGCTAAGTCCTGTATGTTCAAAAACTCTTCACGAGTAAAAGTAATTCTTGAAGTTGGCAAAGAACACATATTAACCACTCAATATACAAAAAGAATGAGAGCACCTGAAAACCGTGGCACCCAGGTCAGCGACATCTATCGCTTTACCTCATTCATTTTAATTAAACCATCATTCGTAAATTAAGACCTGCTGGAATTACATTTAGGCCAGGAGAACTTGTCGATTCCAGAAGGTTCATTGGAACTGAGCATGGCCTTACTATCACTGCTGTCAACTACTCCCAGTGAGTCAGTGGCACCGACTCAAACTGGGCTTGTTACTCTGCTCACAAAGCACGGAGAAGACCAAAACGAATAATCGGAAATGAAGGTAACGATCATCGCAATGATTACTGCAATAACTACTGCTCTCTGTGAGGACATGAAGGATATAAGGAAAGATATAAAGGACGTAACCAAGACAAATGAGAAGTTGATTCAGGATGTAAAAGACCAGAAAAAATGTTAAAGTAATCACTTTAAAGGCATTCTACAAAAAATTGACAAAAAAATTCAGAAAAATGCAAGTAAGTTTGAGAATAAATTTAGTACACATGGTGCTTAGCTTGAAGTTAAGCAATAATTCACGACTCGTATTGAAATACTCGAACAACTGGCTTCTACCACTAACAGAAAAGTAACAGTTGCAAATTTTGAATATGAAGTGCCTGGGGCCTCATGTATAAACGGTGCGTACGCACAGAAATGTTGCGTACTCCTGTCTCCACGCTCAAATCGCAATGTATAAAACCTAAACTTGGTGTAAAGCCATGCACATTTACACGTAGCTTAAACTCTGGCATATGCAAATTCTCTGCTTGGTTTTGCAAACTGGCAGCACCCAGCGTTAAAGCAGTGTTTTTGTTCCAGTGTGGTTTCCCTTTCATTTTTAGATCCACATCCCTGCGGCTTTATCATATACACTGAAATTAACCGCATATTGTTTATTAGTTAAAGGTATCTGATTGTAATTAGCCTGTAACAATATAATGGTCCCCGGAATGGCCAAACTATTCCAAATACCATATCTGCTTTAGCGTTGTTACTCTCACTGCACCTTCTTCTTCTTCTTTCAACTGCTCCCGTAAGGGGTTGCCACAGCGGATCATTGTTTCTATATTACTCTCACTGCACCACTCGGAGTATTTGTATCACTGCATCGGAGTGTGGAATCACAGCTCTACAGCAGATGATTGGAAAGAGAATTATCGGTATACAGCATCAAGCACACGCTGCCTCAGCCATGCTGTCTATTGGTCTGCTCTCATATGACAAACGCTTCAGAGCCTTTCCTGTACAGCCCTCGCAGTTCAGAAACAGTTTCATCACAAGAATTATGAACACACTCAATCAGTCCATCAAGTGCTCCTTGTAGAACTGTTTGTACTTAAGTACAATCACCTCACTGTAAACTTGTGATACAGTTATAATATTGCACAACCTGAGCCACGTTATAAAGTGCATATTTACATATGATGACGATATCATTTTTAAGATGAAATGCAGCAATATATGTTTATTATATTATACAGATAAAACTTTAACTTCATTTAAATAATCTATATTGTTAATAATTAAACATGTGAGGACACAGTGGTGCAGCGATAGCTAGTTCAGGGATTCTTCCTGCCTCGAGCTGTATTCTTGCTGGGGCTGGCGTGACACTGGAAGGATAGATGGATAGAATAATTAAACATGTACTACGAATATTTTTCAATGTTCCTTAAAGGTTTTGAAGAATTAGCGTTCTAAGCTTACAGAGGGCTTAACATCTATTACAGAACTGATTGTGTGGCGATAGGTTACTTGGAGAAAGAAAAAGAAGGACAGGAATTGGAGGTTAGTACGTTTGAAACAGACAGTATTGCTGCAATAAATTGTTTCATCAAAGGTTGCGCTTGGCGCAGCAAGCATCTTGCGGGAAGCAAGAACAATCTATGGACAGGGCGCCAGCTCGTCACTATCACTGTGCCACCGTGTTCCCATGTTTAACTCCTATCATCATGAAAATGATATCAAGTATACATCTCAGTATTTTAATTATTCAGAGAGCTGTAATATCACGAATGTAATGGATTCTGTGTCCTGTCGGAGGAAGAGAAAGCCCGTTTAAGAAGCATGTAGTGATTTACACACATAGAGCACATAGAAGATACAAAACAAAGCATTTAACGTGATACTTTAGTTACAATGGGATTTGAGCAACTAGTAAATTAAATGATTTTAAGATGAAGTTTATGATGTTCTGTTTTAATGACAAAATAAACAACGTGATTAAAGTGGAAATTTCGAGATTAAAGTTGACATTTCAAGCTTTTTTCTCACTGTGTCCCTATTTTTTTTCTTTTCTCTGTACCCAAATAAGCTTTCATATGACACTCAGACGGTGGGCTATGACTCGCCTTTTCACGGCGACATTGATATCTGACAACTTTTTTTATTTCGGGCACTGTGAGACTTTGTGAACTTGAGCTTTCAAGTTTCTCCAACACTCTATGTTACTCGATCAACTTCCTTTTGTTGTTTATACCACTGTTATAACCAACAAATAGTACGTTTTTCCTTGCCTCCACTTGGTATTCGCTGAAATTCTTCTATTTTCCCCTGTGCTTTTGCCATTACCTTTTCACAGAACGCTGAGCTTAAGGGCTTTTTTTTATTGATTTGCATATTCAAAGAGGTGTAATTCTGGGAGGAGTTTGGGTGGTGCAGCAGGTGCATGCACGTGCATTACTTTTCACGCTGACCAGGATTTATGGAGCGGAAGAATGTGGAAATTGGTGAACGCACAGATTTTTGCATCTGGATTTTTTTTGTGCATACTCACATTTCCGCTTTTGCCCTTATGTCATGTTTTAGTGTGAATTCTACACACAACATTATGCATGAGGCCCCTGGAGACAGACTAACTGCACTGGAAGATGGATACAGAAGGAATAATATCAGAATTGAAGGTCTCCCTGAAAACCGTGAAAGTCTAAATCCAGTGAAATTCATAGCTGAACTATTCTCTAAAATAATTGAAGAATACTTTAAATTAGACATTGAGATATCAGCAGCTTAACAAATAAGTGGATCAAATGCCCCAAAACCTCAGCTTCAATGTACGTTTTGACAAATTACAATCTAAATTAAATTTTATGTCACTTCTCAAAGTTAAACAAAAGATCATATTTAAAATAACCACATTCATATTTGTCCTGATTTCTCACCTTCAATAGCTGCTAAACGTGCCATATTTTACAGTATTAAACAGTGCTTACTCAAAGCTAAAATCAGATACAGCCTCTTATATCCTGCTAAATTTAGAGTGGATATTCAAGGCAAGTTCTTCATTTTTTAGTTCTCCAGATGAAGCAGAAAAAGAACTGGAATTGTTCATTGTTTATACAATTTAGACTTTATTGCCAATAGATATCTCTATTTTAATCCTTTTACACCACTACCGGAGTGTTGTTTTGTTTTGGAAGTGATCTGTCTCTAGGTATGTCAGAGGACTGGGACTTCGTGAAATGTGATCTAGGGTCACGTGGGGAGAAAAAATGTGGGAGCGGTGAGCCGAGAGGGCAGAGAAAGAGAGCAAGCTATTTCTAATCTATCTATCCTTTTTACCCCCACAATTGTAAGTGCCAACACAGCATTAGGCTCCATAGCAATAACTCCTGGCAAAATTGTAAACTAAGATTAAAGCTATCTTTTGTAATAATCTACTATCTTAATTTAAGACACAAAATGTCAACAAAAGCTCAGAAGCAGTATATCTATGACAACAGTGAACTTTGTGAGCTGGAATGTCCAAGGGCTCAATCACGAATTAAAGAGAAAGAAAGTAATCTCTCATCTAACAGGTGTAAACACTAAGTGTTTTTACAGGAGATCCACTTATTAAGCAAGGATCAGTTCTGGTTGCAAAGAGATTGAACTGACCAAATATTCCACTCCAGCTATACAAAGAAAACTAGAGGTGCAGGAATTTTAATACATAGAACAATTTCATTGGTAGTATCAGATGTGGTATCTGATTCTGAAGGGTGATATGTGATCGCTATTGGCAATTTATTTAACTGTAAAGTGATTTTAATAAACATATACACAACCAATGTGGATAACAGAGACTTCATCCAAAACATATTTGCATCCATTCCTAACATGAACACCCATAAAATTATAATGGCTGGAAACTTTAATTGTATGTGGTTTTCAGCCATTGAGGTGATAAAATTTAATATTGCAAAAATAATTACCCAGTTTGTAATTAAGCATGCATTATGAGACACTTGGAGATTTTGAAATCCAAACTCAAGAGCATATTCCTTCTTCTCATCAGTACATCTTATACATTCTAATGCATTTTCAATGCATTACAGATACCACAACTAGATACTCTCAGTGCAGAGGAATTGAATAAACCTCTGAAACTCTCAGAATTGCTAGATGCTATACACTCACTTCAGAGTGAGAAAGCAGAAGACACTGATGGCTACCCTGCTGAATTTTATAAAAATTCAATTAAGTTGGCTCCCCTTTTATTAGTGACATTTATAGAAGCCAGGGACAATAAAATGTTACCTAAAACTTTTCACCAAGGATTAATTACCATCTTTCCTCAGAAAAATAAGGACTTATAGTGCATCATACAGACCAATCTCGTTTCTGAATAATGATATTAAGATACTTTCCAAAGTTCTAGCTAGAAGGACTGAAAAAGAGCTTCCTTTGGTAATATCACAGGAACAAACCGAATTCATTAAAGGCAGACACTTTGTTTCTAATCTTCAATGCCTGTTTAATGTAATATATTCTCTCACTAGCAAAATACCCGCGCTTCACAGAGAAGTAGTGTGTTAAAGAAGTTATGAAAAAGCAAAGGAAACATTTAAAAAAAAATGTAACATGATTGTCAATGTAATTGTGACTGTTATGAGTGTTGCTGTCATCAAGGATTTGATTATCATTTCTTTCAATCAGGTTCGTATTTGGAGGATGTGTTGTGTTCAAGTTACATTCTGTGTTTGTCAACCATTGTAAAGATAACAGGTTTCATTCATCGAAGTGTTCGCTACCCAGATCGGTACTCGTGAATCTAAGATGTTTAACAGGCATTCCGAGGGTTGTTTCTTTCTTACTGCATCAATAAACAGCTCGTCTTCCTCTTTATCTGAGACATCACACACTGCATGCACAGGTTTACCTTTCCCAGTCCTGCAAACTTTAGCAAAGTGGTTCAATTTACCACATTTTTTACACTGTCTTCCTTTAGCTGGACATTGACTTTTTCCACCGTGTGCTTTGTTTCCGCAGTACCTGCACTTATGAATATGCTTGTATGCGTCACTCACTTCATATTCTTTTGCTGCCTTCTCAATTGTGTAATGCGTTTTTTGTTCAGCACTCTTTGGAGCTCTTACTTGTTGTTTGCGTACCGCGTTCACAGTCAGTTCACGTGAGCCGCTTGGAGTACATACATCAAAGGTTCTCAGCTGTGCTTGTGCTATCTCGTGCGATCTTGTGATGTTCACGGCTTTATTTAATGTTAGCTCAGACCCGGCACTTAAAAGTTTCTCTCGCACTTTTGCTGATTTTGTGCCAAACACTATTCTATCCCTGACCATCTCATCTTTGTTTGCATAAGCACAGTCCTTCACCAGCAATTTTAACTCCGTTACAAAGTGATCAAATGTCTCATTTATACCCTGAGTCTTCTCATTAAAATTGTATCTCGCGAATATCGTATTAATTTTAGTCATGACAAACTCCTCAAAACGGTCATAATAAGTTTTCAGTACCTTTGCTTCCTCCTGGGTGAGAGTCCATGTATTAAAAATGTCTCTTCCTTTTTCCCCAGTACTCAGGAGCAGGTAGCTGCATTTCTCACTCTCGTCTTTGCCTTTTAGCGGGCCAGAAAACATCAGCTCCACATGCTGTTGGGACTTTTTCCATTATCCCGGCAGGTTAAGAGAATCCCAGTCAATTCTTGGCGAAGGAACTCTAACAAAATCCATGACTGTCCTCTATTCTGACACCATGTCTTGTTTTCACAAATTGTGAAAAATGAAATGATGGCGAGACTTTCTTTTAAAGTATGCAGGGGAACTTTATTTATTACAGCTCTTACATTCACAGCATCCGTACTCTAAATTAACTTCCATAATAGTAACCTTGAGGTCCCTTTTTCTGGTGCCTTCATGATGACATAGGCGCCTAAACAATGCCTGATAATAATATGTTTCAATGACATATAAATATTACATTGAACACCTCGATAGACATCTCACCACCCAAATCGCCACTCTTGAATCTAAACTGTTTAACAGGCATTCCCGGTATTAACTTTTTGATTTGCCTGCGAATATTTAGTGGCAGCGTGTCTATTGGATTGCTGCTGAGGGACGGCCTTATATGGGCAGGCACTCAATTACGTGGGAGGTGTGGGTATTGGGAATGCAATATAGGCAGGCAGCCAACTACATGAGATGGGAGACACAACTCTGCCTCACACAGCGACCAAGCTGTAGGCTATGGCCATATATATGTACGTAAGTAGGATTCAGTTATGACCGTTACGCGTAGTATTTTGAAATGAAACCTGCTTAACTTTTGTAAGTAAGCTGTAAGGAATGAGCCTGCCAAATTTCAGCCTTCCACCTACACGGGAAGTTGGAGAATTAGTGATGAATGAGTGAGTGAGTGAGTGAGTGAGTGAGTGAGTGAGTGAGTGAGTCAGTCAGTCAGTCAGTCAGGGCTTTGCATTTTATTAGTATCGATAATGTTCAACACCCCGAGATCTTACTATCTCTGGATGCCGAAAAAGCTTTTGATATGGTTGAATGGGACTACCTATTCACTATAATGCACACATTTGGGTTTGGTTAAACATGTGTGCATGGATCAAACTACTGTTTACCAGTCCAGAAGCTTCAGTTTGTATTAACAACATTATTTCAGACTACTTCAAACTAGAATGTGATACCAGACAAGGATGCCTGTCACCACTGCTATTTGCAATCACCATTGAGCCCTTGGCTGTTTACTTTCTAAATGCTTCGGAGATAAAGGGGATTATCAGAGAAGGAAAAGAAAATATTACTTGTGAAAGCTGGCCCGGACACAGACATCGCTTTTGCACCCAACACACGTTTATTTACAATATTTACAAATTATGTACGTGCACACAAACCCCAGTGCCTCCAGCACCGATCCCCCTCAATCCAGGCCTCACAGTCCTTTGTGCCTTCCTGGCTGCCTCCAGTCCTCTCTCTCCAGCTCCATCTCTTCCACCCGACTTCCGCTACTAAATGAAGGGAGGCGGCCCCTTAAATAGGAACCCGGATGGGCTCCAGGTGCTTCCCAGCATTCCTTCGCAGACACACCCCAGTGTGGCAGAAGTGCCGGCTGCGCACCCGGAAGCCCTCCGGGTGTCCCCTGTTTTCTTCCCCTGGTGTGGCGGAAGTGCTGGGCTCCAGGTTTCTACAGGCACCGGTGCGCCGCCTGGCGGTGGCCACGGGTCCCTACAGGGCTGGTGCTTCCAAGCCCTTTACCCGTGGCCCCCAACATAACCAGGGCGGTCGCCCCCTCGCGGTCTGGAGGAGGTACAAGCCCTCCTCTGGTCCTCCTGGGCCCCGGCCGGATGCCACACACTATATGCAGATGATTTGATATTATATGTATCAAATCCACAATATACTGTGCATGCAGTCCTAATGGCACTATCCAAATTTCAAAAAATATCTGGACTCAAAATTAATTTGAATAAAAGTGTGCTTTTTCCCAGCAAACTCTCTAGCATTAACATCTAACATTAGATTGGACACCTTTCCTTTTACCATCACAGACCACTTTAAATACTTAGGAGTAAACGTGATGGACTGGGCTTGTTCCTACCTTGTGTCCTATACTAGTGGGTTAAAAAATGACATGACAATCCTCAGGAAAGTACATACTCCAGAAATGTCCATTTTAATCATAATCAGTTTAAGTTCTACCTTCCTAAAAGCTTTTCTAAAAACTATTCACGCACAATTAACTCCAGAAGTAATGATTACAACAACAGTAGGACTTAAACCTGTTCTTCTTCGTTCCTGGGGAACATGAATATTCTTGGAATCCTGCTTGTTTTTAGGCTGTTTTCTTAAAACAACAATGAATGAGAATAGACTGGTCATGCGGATGTTTCTGCATATCTACTTTACATGGTAAACGTGGTGCTCATTATTTTCTAGAAATACTCTTTCCATCTGAGCATTTGTATTGTTTTATTCTAGTGTTCCAATTTGAAACACCATTAGGGTAGTGTCTGTTTGATGTTAAGCACAGGAAAATAAGACCAGTATGTGACCAGCAAAGTGCATAGTAAGTGCAAACACTCTGGTTATGGCAATGAAGGACAACCACAAAATGGTGGGCTGAAGATAAACAAAGATCTTATGATGTCATCAAACTGACGTCATGATTATAATGAGAATAATTACATGCAAGAAAAAGTAAACAAAGTTTAATAAAATAAACAAAATTATTCCTGAGAATAAACAACCCAGAATCATGACAATTTTCATTTAATAAGTTGACAACATTGCAGTACTGAATGTGCACTTAACACATTTTTTAACATAAAAATCAGATATTGGCTGGCTCAGTTGTGTCTACTAATTACATTTAAAAATTTATAGAATTTTTACACAAAATTCATACAATATATTTTTAAGGACATATTCTGTCTGCTTTATCAGTTTTCTGTAACTGACCCATTTTTGGTAAAAAATTCACCTAAAATTTTCTGCTAACAATATGACTTATTTTCTTCTTCTCCTTTTTGTGCTCATTTAAATTCCTATAAACTGTCAGTAAGAAACTTATGGGTTGTTTTAATTTCCCATGTTGGAAGGTTTGTGCACTTCATAAAAATCTTCAGAGACTCAGCTAAAGAGACTGCTTGAGATTGAAGGCACAGCAAGGCCAAAGGTTCCTGAAATATCAAACCCAAGCAAAGACAACAGCAAAAGAAATGCAGATTATAAAAGAACAAACATTTTTTTAATTTGTTATATTTTGTTAATCCCCAAGGGGAAACTGTTTTTTTGCATGACATCTGAGGGTCAGTGTGCATTGTCAGTGATTGTACAGCACCCCTGGAACAATTTTCCAGTTAAAAGCCTTGCTCAAGGGCCCAATGTAGTAGGAACCCTTCTACCAGTAAAGAGATTTGACACTTCACAGTCTTCTAATTCAAAGGATCTTATATGTTAAATCCAACACTGTTACATTGGTTGAGGCAGCACCAAATGGTTTAACAGTCTTTCAAAAATCAAAACATATCAGTTGAGGAGCTGGCCTTGGAATAATTTTATGCAATGACATACAGAGAGAGAGAGAGAGAGAGAGAGGGAGAAAGAGGTTGCGAACATGCCACACCCACCACATGATGAACCAGCTGGATTGGGACCCGAGTGCAGCTATGCAGCAGGTGACACCTCACCACCACACTAGAGTGGTGACTGGACTGCCAGTCCTGCCTCTAACCCCCAAGTTTTCCCTGCAAGTTGGAGGACCTGCTTGCAGGGCTGGATGCAGATTAATGTCCAATACCCAGGGTGAAGCAATTGCAATACATATCACTTCTAAAAATGTAAGCGCATTTATATCTTTTGAGGCATTTATATTAGATATTGAAACAGATTTCAAGAAAATCATAGTGCTAATTTACAGACTATCTTGGCCTTTTTTATTATTAATGCGTGAATCTGGTGGAATTTTATCTGAATTAGCTACAAAAAATGATCATGTAGTGCTGATAAGATATTTTAATATTCACATAAATGTGGAAATTAACATCTCACCTGTTAAATTTTTTAGGGAGCTGCCAGATTGTTAAAGACCTGTTTCCTTGTCATAATCATATAATGCATATAATTATTGCTAATGAAGTTGAAATTCAACATTTAACTGTTAAAAGCTAAAATTATTTCTAATCACTGGTTAATTATGCTTAACTTAGTCCAGCCCTTACTAATACCATCTCAGATTAAATCAATAACAGTGTTTAGTATTTGGTTATTTTTTACATGTGCTTTTGTTGGGTTTGCTGTTATTTAAATGTGGTGATTTCATTTTTGGCTTGAGTTTTTACTTCCTCTCTCATTTTAAGGATTTTTTTATTACCATCTTGTTTTATTTGTTAGCTTGATACCATATTGGCTATGTGTTGTCATGGTCTAGTACACGTCGCAGGAGCTGTGTTTAGTGATGTAATCAGTACATCTGATGTAAATATGTTGCTACATGGCAGGTTGAGTATCCCTGATATTCCAAAATACTTCTAAATGTTAAACAGTTAATTTATTTCTTAAGTAGGCTCTAGTGAAAGGTTTTTCTGTTTGACTTTGTTTTGTTTACAACACAATGAGTTTCCTTTGCTCCTTTAGGATTTGGTTGTTTTATCTTGACTGTTCTTCTTCATTAGGTACAGTAAACCCACTTAAAACATTGACACTCTCACTGATTTAATAATAATTGTTGTATTCAGAAATGAGAATGCTGAAAATCACAGCATAGACGGAGAATAACAAACTTAATGTTTTCTAAACAGCATAGGCATTATTTAAAGGTAAAAAAGGTTATAGTGACTGGAGGTGCTGTGCCACTTTAAAAGCACAATCCGCACTCTCTTCCAGGTGGGAAGGGGTGAATTTGATGAGGTCAGAATTTGTGAATTTTGTTAATTGAGTAATCATTTCAAAGACAGACCTAGTTCACAGCTACCACCAAGCACCTGCCCACCTGGAGGACATTACAAAAATTTTAGACATCACATGCTACAGACACCCCTTTACTACACACACCATTTAGACTTAAAAATGTTTAATAATTTCAAAATATGAAGGACTCTGTCCTCATCAGTTTGTATTTCCTCTTTGTCTACCTGGAAAGCATTCTAATGGCCAGCTCTTCTAGGAATAAACCTCTTATTCAGATCAGAGCCTTTTTCAGATGCCCGAGTCTGCATGGCCTGATTATCAATCCAGCATATTCCTCTTCGGAGTGCCTGTTATTGACTATTCTTGGGAAATTGCATTTCAAAGAAAGGTGCAATTCCTTTCCCTTTCAAATGCTTCTGCTGTCACTGACTTTCTGCAACCATGCACTCTATGTGCCCTTCAGGTATTGTGGAGAATGGGAATGGTCAGTTTCTACCACCAATTCATTACTCAAGCAGCCATTATTATGCAACCTTTATACAAGGTACTGTGGAGACAACTCTAACTGGACGAGATGTTCACAGATACCAACTATGCCTTAGTATAGACAATCATACTCACCATTTTGACCATGGTAACAAGGACATGGTAGGCACTCTTTTTCTATCTCATGGCTTTACACACCTGTTCACTATTTTAGACATGGCTACCAGGGGGCCAGAAGCTGTTCCTTAAATGTCAATGACAACTGCAGATGTGGCCGGGGTTTTTACTAGCACCTGGGTTGCACAGTTTGGCATACCATCCCACATCTCTTCCAAACAAAATGTACAATATACTTCACAATTACAGACTGTGGTGGCACAGGACCTTAGAACAACACTGCACCATACCACTCCCTATCACCTTCAATCTAATAGCCTTTGTGCGTGATTTCACCTGTCACTTAAGTTAGTCCTCATTACCTGAAGACAGCAGGATCAATCATCTGCTATGGGTTCTGCTGGGGCTAAGGTCTTTAGTGTTTTTACCCCTGGACCACATCCTTACACTGCTATCATTGATTTAGGTTTTTGCCTAAATTTATGCTTTGTCTTTAAGTGAAGCCATATTGTTTACTGTTGTCAGGGTCATGACCCTCATTTTTAGGGGTGGAGTCTCCGTGGTTATGACCTTGTCTTAATCAGCTACTGACATAAACCCGCTTCTCGGGTTTAATCAGAAATTTGTTATCCTGTTTTCCTGCTAAGTCAGGACAAAACATTGGATCAATACGAGTGACCCTGAGATGTGGCATATTGGCAGAGACATAAAAGTTATGTGCAGGGGAAAAAAACTCTAAAGAGCCAAGTAGAAGAGATGTGAGGATCTGTGGAACAACTGACGGGGCGGCGAATCAGTTAATACCTTGGCTAATTCGACTCCTGCTCCAAATTACAACCACCATCATTAGCCTCAGATTCCACTTCCAACTTTTCTTTCAGGTGATCCAAATGAGTGTCAAGCTTCCTTAATCAGTGTTGCTTGGTTTTTGAAGTCCAACCCAAAATTTATCCAGACGATCGAACATGTATTTTGTTTATAATATCTTTGCTTGTTAAGAAATCTCTTCAATGGGCTTCCATAATATATGTCACTAACAACCAGTGCTTCTTTAATTGGCTTTGTTGACTCTAAGGGGTTTCAAAAAATGTTTGATATACCCGTCCATCCAGAAGTGGTGGCTATCAGATTGCTGGCTTGTTGCCAGGGTTCCCCCATAAATGAATATAATGTGGAGCTCAGAGTGTTAGTGACAGAGGCTCATTGGGATGACATGACATTAATACCGGTGTTTAGACGAGGATTAAACTCTGAAATAAAGGATGAGTTAGCCAGTCACAATATTGTTAACACAAATGATGTAGTGATAGAGGTAGCCCAAACAGTGGGCACACGTCTAGCAGAAAGAAAATTAGAATAGAGTGTAAAAGGACTGCAAAAGGAAAATTTGCCTGTCAAAAAAGAGAAGTTTTGGTTTTGCAAGTTTTTATAGACATCAGTCCAAAACAGAACTGGCAGGTAGACAAAAATATGGCCGTTTTAAAGACAGGCAAGGGCAGTTACATTGTCTGGGCAGGAAGAGGAAGTGACTTCATCCTGGCTGGAAATAGAAGTGATGTTGTCCGAGCAGGGACCAGAAGTGATGTTATTGGGTCCCCGGAACAGGAAGTGACATCATCGAGCCCAGGCGGAAGGACTGTTTGACT
The DNA here is from genome assembly GCF_016835505.1 of Polypterus senegalus. Lineage (NCBI taxonomy): Eukaryota > Metazoa > Chordata > Cladistia > Polypteriformes > Polypteridae > Polypterus > Polypterus senegalus. The sequence goes on along the minus strand of NC_053156.1, from coordinate 179,759,396 downwards.
TATGTTAGGTAGATTGCCCAGAGGGGACTGGGCGGTCTCGTGGTCTGGAACCCCTACAGATTTTATTTTTTTTCTCCAGCCTTTGGAGTTTTTTTTTTTTTTGTTTTTCTGTCCACCCTGGCCATCGGACCTTACTTATTCTATGTTAATTAATGTTGACTTATGTTTATTTTTTATTGTGTCTTCTATTTTTCTATTCATTTTGTAAAGCACTTTGAGCTACATTTTTTTTGTATGAATATGTGCTATATAAATAAATGTTGATTGATTGATTGATTGATTGATTGGTGTGGAATTATCCATTTTTGAGCCCTTTAACTGCCTCCCATGCACACGTGTGTCACAAGAGACAGAAGAGAGGAACTACCTTTAGAGGAAGTAAGTCTATGATCACTCTGGTGCCTGTGGAGGTGGGTAAAACAGCAACTGGCATTAATAAACAGCAGCACCAATTAAAGGAAAACCTCTACATCAGGGATGGAAAGGTGGGAATGTGTAGTCAAACCCTGTAAAAAGAACGTTTTGTAATTCCTTGTGTGGGTAATGTTATTGTCACAGATACCCTGACTGGCAGCTGGGAATTTTATCATCACCTCCATGGCTGAGTGTTTGCGTAATACTCCAGTATATCTTCAATATAAACCTCAAGTCCTTTCCATAGATGGTCATTCCATTAGTTCTGGGTGTTTAAATAATGTTACATCCCTGATGTTGGTCAAGATAGGAATCTTTCATGAAGAAACATTGTCCTTTTTTGTTATTCAGTCTCCTTTGCCTTGAATAATCCTTGGATACCATTGATTACACAAGCACATTCCTGTTCTTAACTGGGAGTCCTAAAATATCATGCTTGTACTGTGTTCAGAATTGCTTGAGGATGGTACCTAAGCCAGTCATTTGTAACACTATATCAGTTCTGCCTCCTGAATACTCTGAATATGCTGATGTGTTTAATAAGCAGTACGCCCTAATGCTACCCCCACACCAGGACTATGATTATATAATTGACTTAACGCCAGGTGCTCCATTGCCTAAAGTGAAAGTTTACTCCTTATCACTAGAGGTTATGGAACAAAAATTTTACAGAATGGTTTTATTATCCCATCTTATGGTTCAATAGGGGCGGTCTTCTTTTTGTTGAGAAAAAAGATGGAGGTCTACAGTAAATTGATTACAGAGAATTAAATAAAATTACCCCCAAAAAATTACCTATTACAACTTATATCCTCAATTTTGAATTAAGTTACTGACTCTACAGTTTTTACAAAGTTAGATTTAAGAATTGCATATAATCTCTATTTGAATTTAGGAAGAGGATGAATGGAAAAATGTCTTTAATATGAATACAGAGTGATGCCAAATGGATTAGCTAACACTCCAGCTGCTTTCCAGTACATTTTTAATGATATTTTTTACAGATTTATTGGGAAAATGTTTATTGGTGTACGTAGATTGCATTTAGATTTTTTCAAAATACTTATCTATGCATGTGAAGCATGTTAAGGAAGTCCTTCACCTCTTTCAGAAAATAACCTATTCGTTAAATCAGAGAAATTTGAGTTCCAACAGGAAACAATATTGTTTTTGGGGTATGAAATTTCACGGACCAGTTTAGCCATTGATAATACTAAGATTGCCTCTATTCTGGACTGGAAACCACCAGATGCTAAACAAGTCCAGAAATATGTCAGTTTTGGAAATTACTATCGGTGAGTTATAAAAAACTTCAGTTCTGTTATTGCTCCTATTACTTTGTTAACCTGGAAAACTCAGCATAAATACCTTGTATCAACGAACTAAGGAGGTGAATGCAGCCTTTGAACATATAAAACAATTATATTCCACAACCCCCATTTTATGTTTCCCTAATGCATAATTGCCATTCATCATGGAAGTAGATGATCTAGTATTGGAACTGAAGCAATACTATCTCAAAGATGTCCCAAAACAGGAGCTATTCATCCGTGTGCCTTTTATTCTAAGTAATTAACCCTGCTGAGAGAAATTATGACATAGATAATCGTGAGGTGCTGGGAATTAAGTTGGCTTTGGAAGAGTGGAGTAATTATTTAGAGGGAGCCAAATTTCTATTTGTTATCTATACCAATCATAAAAATTTAATGTATTTAAAGTCAGCAAAAAGAATTAATGCTCACCAGGCTTGATGAGCTTTATTCTTTGGCTGATTTCATTTCACATTAACATATTGCACAGGCAGAGAGAACGGAAAGGTACATGCCCTTTCACGCATAAATTAGCCTGAGGACCCCTCACCTGTTATTCATTCAGACAAAATTATTGGCATGCTAAATGTACCAGACGTTGAAAATATTCTAAATCAAGTTTGTAATGCTCAAGGGTAGGCAAACACCACTATAAAATATACCAGACAGGAAATTTTTCGTGCCTGTCAATTTGAGAAAGCCAATACTAGATCTGTGTCTCCAATCACCAATATTTGGACACCCGGGGATGGCCCAGACAATGAATTTAATAAAAGCAACATTTTAGTGGAGGGGCTGGACAACAGATGTTAAAGAATATGTATCCACTTGTGAGATTTGTTGTCACTCTAAGAAAACCCCTTTACTTCCGCTGGGCTTGCTCCATCCTCTTCCAGTTTTATTACATCCCTGGGTGTACATTTCCTTGGATGTTACCACAGATCTGAATCCCTCCAAGGGCTATCCCACAATTCTAGTTATAGTAAATAGGTTTCTAAAACTGTTCGCTTTGTTTCTTTAAAGTGGCTTCCATCAGCCAAATTACTAATAATTTAACAATGAGTAGCATGGCTTAATAGGTTCCCATCTTCTGTGTCGGACAAGGGTCCACAGATTATCTCCAAGATTAGGAAAGCATTTTCTGAAAAGTTTAGGTGCAAGATACATTTAACATCTGCATATCATCCAGAAGCCAATGGGCAAACTGAAAGAACTGATCATTACCTGGAAAAGTATTTACATTGCAAGGTAAATTCTAAACAGGATGATTGAGCTGATATGTTGCCTATGGCAGAATTTTCCTGCTTCAACCATATTTAAAGATGTCTCAGTTTGAGTGCCAGTATGGATTTAGGATCTGGTCGTTTGAATCACTATCCTCCCCGTGTGCCATTCTATGTGTTAGGAATTATGTCGAAAAACCTTCATACCAAAAGGGACAGCATTCATAATAACTTACAGATTAACTATGAAATGCTTTGTGGACAAAAACCACAAAAAGTCACAGATATTGAAAATAGGTCAAAGATTGTGGTTGGCAATCAGAGATATTCAGCTTAAAGTACCTGCTCGTAAATTAGCTCCTAGCCCAAACATCATCAGACGCCAGGTAGGTCCAATATCCTATCGTTTGTATCTACCAGCACATTTTATGATTCAGTCAACCTTTCAGGTTTCCAGGTTATGACCAGTTTGTAGCAGCACATATTACTCCCCATATTCACCCCCACCAGCAGTGAATGATACTAAAGAGTATGAGGTACAATATTTGGTAGATTCTAGATGACCAGGGTCAACAGTGGAATATCTGGTACATTGGAAGGAGTATGTTCAAGAGGATCAATCTTTGGTCGCGTTTAATGCCTTTCATGCCCCTCGTCTTCTGACTTGGTTTCATACTCGTTTCCCTGAGAAACTGGATGGACGTGTCCAGAAGACTCGTCATTGACAGGGGATGATGTCATGATTTAGGCTGGAAATTGATGCTTTGCCTTTAAGAGAAGTCATATTGTGTGCTGTTGTTAGGGTCATGACCCTCATTTCTACGGGCGGAGTCTCTGGGGTTGTGACCTTGACTTAATCAGCAACTTGTATACAAGGTCAGCCTTTGCAATGAACCTTATCCGATCTACAGATAAATCCTTGCTTCCTTTTGATCTATTGTGCATTTATTCTTCTAGTTTTGTCTGTTTTTTTTAACTTTGATTTTGCTTCTCGTCTGGTTTCGGTCATTACAGTTTATTTTTATTTTCTATTGTTTTGCCTTTTGCCTGCTTCTCCCGGTTTACTCAGAAATTCCTAATCTTGTTTTCCTGTTGAGTCAGGACAACTGCTCTCTGCTGCTGGAAACAGCAGCTACACTGCAACCAGTGCTTGCCAGCCATCACCTTTTCATGCTAAGTCATATGTGATTTCTATGCCACCTACGGTCAGCAAAATGTGTTTGTCTGGCACAACCCAATCCAAGTCCTGGAGGAAGGAGTCAAGACATTTGTGCTTGACATTGATGGCAAACAACAGACAACCTTGTTTGATGGCCAATCCCCCTCACGTGGATCTGACACAGACTTTTGCCTTTGATTTTCCCCTGGCAGAGATCAGGCCCCAGCCGCCCTTGACACATTTGATACTATTGAGTGTTTTGCTGTAAGTACTCCATTTAAAATCCTGAACCAGCCTACACACACTCAGGCTGGGCATGTAGAGTGTGCCCTGACAAAGTTAACAGTGCCTGTGCTTGTAATTCTGAGAGCACTTGCAAAGCGGCTGGAAGAGCCAAAACGCTTTGAGAGTTCAAATCACATGCACTGCTAGTTGGGAAGGGGAAAGATGATGATGTCAGCATTTGTGACTGTTGTTAATTGAGTTTTGTGTTAAATAACGAGTAGTAGTTTTTGCTGATTTGAGAAAACATTGTGTGCTGTGTAATTTCACATTGTAAAGCACTACAAGTTCTTTATCTTATTACTATTCTACATTAAGAGATGAAAACAGAAGTAATCCTTGTGTAATTTTTAGAATGGTATTTAATTTCTGAACTGCCAAGCAAAATAAATATAAATAATTACAGTTCAGATTGTATGAACGTCTTTAATTATAATATTGATAATATAATATACAAAATTTAAAGTTCATCAAAAACATCCATCCATTATCCAACCCACTATATCCTAACACAGGGTCACAGGGTCTGCTGGAGCCAATCCCAGCCAGCATAGGGCGCAAGGCAGGAAACGAACCCCGTGCAGGGCCCCAGCACACCGCAGTCATCAGAAATGTTTACTTCTATTATACAACATATGCTTTACAAGATGTCAATAAATTAGTTGCCTGCAAAAATAAATAAATTCAATTTAAATAAGAATAATGTATATATTGTATACAAAAAATAAATAATTCACACTTACATAGGTTAGATATATAATTAAGAAAAACAGAGTCCTTAAATTTTGAATGCTGTTTCTAAATGACAGACTGATGGCCAGGGTGGACAGAAAACAGAGAAAAAAAAAATGTCAGGTAAACTGGAGAGAAATACAAAATCTGTAGGGGTTAAAGGCCAGAAGACTGCTGAATTTCCAGTCGGCATTCTATGTACATAAATGTTCTTAAGTAGTTCTTTATTGCTTTGTAAGGCTTCATCGTAGATGATTTGATAAAGTGTGTCTCGTGGCAGGTTGGGGTATTCACTTTAATTTAAGCATTCAAGCATCACTGGTAACTGCAGAGGACTTTGACATCATCTAACTAACTAAATTTGACAGTGTCAAACCCTTTCTCTCCAAGCACCCACCACCTTAGTAATTTTAACTTGAAAACAGACCAGGTAATCATAACCTTAATTTTTAAATTAAAACTGACTTCCTGTTCTTTGAACCTAGTCTAGTGAAAATATCAATTGCTGTTCTAGCAGCAGCCATTCTTAATACAGTATTATAAGTAGTTTGGTTTGGAATGCCACAGTTCAGTTGGTAACAATGAATTATCAAAACAATTTTTAGAAAAGAAAAAAACAAACACATTTAAAAATTATATCCCTACTAGGGGGTTCGCCCCCTGCTTGGTTCACTCACCAAACTCCCCTGCCTGCGCTACGTGCCAGCCACTTCACATCTCTGCCATTTGTGTTGTGAAGAGGGGGGCTGAACGCACCCCAAGGAGATGCGGTTTTTCCTCCATAACCCCCTCTTAAACGGTGATACAATGGGAAAGAAATACAGTTTTTTTTTACCTCCTCTTTGTTTGATCAGCTGCTGGATGCTGCTGCTGCCGTGCCGTGTGATCTACATCTTGTGCGGCGCTTCAAGCATTTAAAAGCCTGTATAGCAACTGTCCTACTCAAAGTCTCGACTCGTGGGATGTGATTTCTTGATATTTTTTAGTTTATAATTTAACAAAAGAATAAAAATCTGTAAATCTAACAACATCACATTAAAGTTTGATAAATTCTGAAAAGAATGATACTAAACATATATATATAGGTTTTAAAATAAGCCTAATTTAAAGCATGACAAAAACGTGACATAAAATCGTTACTCTTTTAGGCTTAGGATTTTATACATATAGACTAGATTTCATATTTGTATTTTCTTTTTAAAGTGCTTAAAAATGGTGTCACCTTGAAAAGTTCTAGTCTGGCTTTCACACTGGTATGAAAACAGCACTAACTTGGGTTATAATTGACATTTCAATATCTTTTGATAATGAAACAATAATTATGTTGTTAGATTTAAGTGCACTCTTTAATACAACTGATCACTCTATTCAGTTTTATAGGCTACAAATCTGTGCTGAACTCTTAGTTCATATTTATAAAATACATTTCAGTGAGTACAGAAATGTATTGACAGTACTCCGTCATTATGTTCAAAAGATGTGCTGCAAGTAATCTGACCTGTTTTAACTTTACATGCTTTCATTAGGAAATACTATTAGAAAACATCAGTGTCAATGTCACTTGCACGCAGCTGAGACTCAGCTATAACTTTTTTTTAAGACCAAACTATTTTTCTCCTAAAGTGATCTAATTTGTGTCAGTGAATTAAAAGAGTAGATGGATGATAACTACTTGCTTTGAATACAGAAAAACAGTAATGTTATTATTTAGGGAGAACGCAACAATATTCTGTCACTTTTTAACTCTATTAGTATTTTTTCTGAATTAAGAAGCAACCCAGGCACTGTTTTTTTTAAAAACAAACGTAAGTGAACATCTCATAACAGGAACTAAGTCTGCATTTATTCTGAGATTCTTCCAAACCCAGGGAAAAATTAATATTAAGTTCTGATGGGAATCAATCACACTTTTTGGCTGGCAGCAGAGTGTGAACAAGAGAGCTTTAACTTTCCCCAGCCACTTCAAAAAACCTTTCACCAAAAACATTTAATTTATTAATAAGTTGAACTTTAACTAAAAAAATACTGGAAGTGAGGATCTTTAGACAAGTATGTGTGAGAAAAAAAACCATAAAGATGACATTCAGGATAGACTAACCCAATTGACGGAAACTTTTACAAAACTAAATTCCTCTTTTAAAACATTTACTGATTAATGTGGTTAGTGTCAGAAACAAAATGTATAATTTTACTAAACAATTTTAACTTGCAACCATGATATTATCAGAATTACTATATCAGCTAAATAAAAGAGACAGAGAGGAATGTCGGTGGCTACCATCCTTCAGAACAAAAACTAACAGGGTATAAATTGATAAGGTATGGCATTACATATTAAAAAAATATTCAGACTCAAAAGATTGACACTGAAGAATTGGATATAGAATATAGAATATATTGGAATCCCTGTGTATGGAGTTTGCCACTGACCACCAAATTCTAATATTTAATAAAACAGCATATTATTAAAGCTGCGAAGGAATATGTGAGATAACAAAAAATGTGGTCATTATATGGAATTAACTTTCCAAACAATACTGGTAGTTGGGAATCTGGAAGTTGTAAAGATTCTCAGAGCAATGAGATTTCATTCCCAATATATCTTAAACCAAAAAAAAGAGATAAAGCCTGTGTAAAACTCAAAAATATGCTATCGACCCTATGAACAACATCAATTACATTATTAAATGTAAGACTGTCTTTTAGAAAACATCAATGTACACTTAAAAAAAATTACAGTTTTCTTTCTAGTTTTCTTTTATTTTAGTCATTCTGATGTGTATTTGGGAATTGGTTTGTTGTTTGTCATAAAATAATAATGCTAATGTATTTATTGAACTTCTGTAAAAAGCCAAATTTATCCCTGAGGACAAGTAAAGTATTATCTATCTATCTATCTATCTATCTATCTATCTATCTATCTATCTATCTATCTATCTATCTATCTATCTATCTATCTATCTATCTATCTGCCTGTCTGTCTGTCTGTGTCTTTTTATTGAAGGCAGCGATTTTAGTGGGATGAGGAAACATTTATAAAGAAAAATTAGAAGAATGAAACCAATGCTACATAACAGATGCACCCTTTCCAAAACAAATTAACAAATATTTTAAACGTATAAATAAATGTAAATAAAATTTTAATCTGTAGATACACTGGCAACTGCAGCAAGGTATCAAAAGCAACATTTTAAACACAAACAGCAAACATATTGTCCTGTATACTCCTGTAAAAAAAATTGCAAAGGAAAGGCCTCAGAGATATAACATGTTTTTTAAATGAGCAGCAAATAGAAAATAACTTTCTCCAAGTCTTTACAAAAGAAGATATAAAAGAAATGTTTCAGGCAGAAAAGAAAAAACAATCAGCTAACAGATTTTAAAATAAAAGAATCAAATGTGCTGTGAACTAATAAAACCCTGTGGTCCCTTCAAATTTTATCAGTTCTACTAAAATAAATGAAAGGTATTACATATAACACTCTTCTAAGCATATTCTGGCAATCACATTAGATGTGCCCAATTACTGGGAAGCTGCCAATGTAACTCGAATCCACAAGAAGGGAGACAAAATGGATCCCAATAATTATAGGCCAATAAGCCCTACTTCTGTTCTGTGCAAAATTATGGAAACTATAATCAGAAATAAATTAGAAGACTACTTCTATACAAATCACATACTAAATAGCAGCCAACATGGGTTCATGAGAGGAAAACTCTGCCAAGCCAATCTGTTAGAGCTTTTTGAACATGCAAATGGAGTAGTGGACAACAGCAAAGCATACAACACAATTCACTTACACTTTCAAAAAGCTTTTGCACCTAAGATTAAATTTAAAACTAGAAACCATTTACTTCAGATATAACTTACAAAAAAGATTATGAAGGTTTTAAATTAGCCAGAGATACAGAGTACATAAAAAAGAAGAATGCTCTATATGGTGGGAGTTCACCAGTGGAGTCATTCGGAGGTCTGTGCTTGCACTCTTACTCTTATATTATATTCTGACTTATATTATTTATAATATACAGACTCTGAAATAAAATATAGTCTCTAAATTAGCTTAGAAATTTGGAGGTGACACCAGAACTGGAAAACATGCACTAAGGAGTCAGAAAAAAGGAAATAGACCTAGACAATCTACAAAACTGGATGAATACTTAGAAAATGTACTTTAATGATTACATCTGAAAATTCTTACACACACGCCAAAAGAATGTTTACAATAACTAAAAGACAGTCAATACTGCTCTACAACCTCTGGTAAGGATGTTATGGTTAGGCTGTATAATGCACTAGTGTTAACATAGCTGTGTGTGGTTCTGGTCATCACATTAAAAAAAGACATAAAAGATTCAGAAGCTGTGCAAACAAGAGCAGTCAAATACATCCATGTAGTAAAAGCCATGTCCTTCTCTAACAGGCTCAGAAAATTGATCTTTTTTAGGCTTGTGCTGGAAAGGATGCATTGAACTCTAATCCATAATTTCAGAGTTTTTACAGGCATCAATTAAATTGATTCAGCAGTATCCTTTTGGTTAAATAGTAAATCATGTACTCAAAGACCCTGGTGGAAATTAAGGTGATGTGAATTTAGCATGGAAACCAGGAAGCACTTCTTCCCATAAAGGATCGTGAGAAACTAAAACAAATTGCTAAGTTGCTTAATTGAAACAGAACCCTTTACAATATTTAAAATATATTTGAATGAAATGTTGGCATGATGTAGCTACTAGCTAATAAAATAAGCTGAATGGGCTGAATGACAAAGTCTCATTTGTCAAACCTCTTTTGTTCTAAACATCTTTTACTGTAAATTTAAAGAGGCTAACACCAGACACTCATTTGAGAGGCCATCACAATGTTTTGAGCCTCAACATAAAAGATATATACTATAGTGCTTTGTAAATCCCCTTCATATGCTACATTCAAGAAATGAGCTAAAACATTCTGTCAAGGCTGTCTATCTTTTGAAGATGACCTAAGTTCTGGAAAGCCTTTGAAATTAATGGCAGGAGTAAATCATAATAGAACATCTAAAAGAGTGATGCTGTGTGACAGAACCAACACTTCAAGGATTATTTTATAGGTCAGTGAATCCATCATTTATTAACAATTAAAAATTAGCAAGTCTGTACACATTGGGTGCTTAAAGTGTTGACTACTGAAATAAAACATCCCTGTGATGTTTCAACGGTATACTCCATACTGATTGGCCCACATAACTGGTCACAATTATTCTGATTGGCTTTGGAATTTGCAACAGTCAGTCAGGGAAAGATCAGTAAGGAAAGCTATAAATCATTCCCCTTCTGCTTCATGAGAGTGCAAAAGCTCACAAACCCCTGGGCTTTGGACTTTTACCTTGATACTCTTGTCTTTTTACATCTGGTTCCAGCACTACTTTTTCCACCATCTGCTGATTAGATCTCATGTGGAATTCAAAGGTCAGAACCTGTACAGTGTAGGAGCCCATTGTACCACCCTGACTTGCACAAATCGGTCACATTGATCATCTGAACAGTTCTACTCCAAGCCCTAGGGCAGTAGCATGCTCTGTTGCACAACGGACAGAGAAACATGTGCCACAGTCTTCTGTGCATCTAATTTGGGGGTTTTGACCCCAAGGAATTTGATTTTGGCACTTATTTCCTTCTATCTTGATTCCTGAAAGACATGTAATTTTTACCACCTTTTTACACCATGTTAGATTCTTGTGGGTGCCACCATTTTGTGAGTTTCGTTTCAGCTGTTGCCTAGTAGTTTTCCCAGGATTCCCCAGAAATGGACATAACATCATCCACATAACCATTTTTCTCTGACTTCTGTTGATTCAGTAGTAAACCTAACAGGGGCAAAGTTAAACAGAATCCCTATGATGAGCCTACTAGAACTTATTTCAGTTCACATGCAAGTAACAAAGATGGCCCAAGGATCACTGAGACACCATGCATAGTAATTTATCTAAACCACAAAAAGCTAAAAGTAACCAAAATAGGGCAAAACAATACTGAAACATTTTGCTTATTGCCCAATTGATATTATACCTGTTCTTCACCTATCACCTTGTCCACATCACATCTCCAATGAGCTTTTTCAGGCTGAGCCTGACAAGGGTATATGGATCCTTTCCTGGTAAAGAGTAAGATTATTTAGCTTACTATAATTATTCTTGTTAAGTAAATTTTGCTTACCCATTTGTAAGATTTTTTTGCTCATCCTGGGGTTAAACAAATCAATGTATTGACTGCTGTTTTATAAGCATTTAACCAAACCGTGATGTTGAAGAAGGAGCCATATTTTTTGAATGGGGCCAATGATTCTTCAGTTAGTTTACAATCCCAATCTCATCTATAAATAAAAGGCAAAACTCGGTCTTGCATAGGACTACCGGTGTCATTCTGTGGGAGGCACTATAATGCAGGAGGACCTTGGAGCAAAATCACTCCTGTGAAAGAAGATCAGTTGAAGTAGTTGGGGCATTTAGATCAGCCATCATCTGGGTACCAACTTTCACAAACCCAAACAAAATCAGGAGAGGAATGAGTCACAGCCATTTGTAAAACATCTGGAGCCTCATGTATAAACGGTGCGTATGCACAAAAATGTTGTGTAAGCCCGTTTCCACGCTTCCATTGCGATGTATAAAACCTAAACTTGGCATAAAGCCACGCACATTTTCACGCCAGCTAAATGCTTGGCGTATGCAAGTTGTCCGCTCGGTTTTGCAAACTGGCAGTACCCACCATCAAAGCAGTGCTTTTGTTCCAATGCAGTTTCTCTTTCTTTTATAGATTCATATTCCTGACGCAGCTTTATCAGATACACTAAAATTAACCACATATTGTTTATTAGTTTAAGGCATCTGATTGTAATTAACCTGTAACAATACAATGGTCAACGGAATGGCCAAACTATTCCAAATACCATAGCTGCTTTACCGTTGTTGTTCTTCTCAATGCACCACTCAGAGTATTTATCCCACTGTATCAGAGTGTGGAATCACAGCTCTACAGCAGCTGATCAGATTATCAATATACTGCATCAAGCACACGCTGCCTCAGCCATGCACTATTTGAACTGCTCTAATACGACAAACGCTTCAGAGCCTTTCCTGTATGGACTTCGCAGTTCAGAAACAGTTTCATCCCAAGAACTATAAACGCAATCAATCAGTCCATCAAGTGCTCCTTGTAGAACTGTTTGGACTTATTAGTACAATTACCTCATTGTAATCCTGCGATTTATAATATTGCACAAACTGAGCCACTTTATAAAGCGCATATTTGCATATGATGACAATATTGTTTTTAAGATGAAATGCAGCAGAATATGTTTATTACATTATAAAGATAAAATGCTAACATCATTTAAATAATGTATATTTTTAATAATTATACATGTGAGAGACACGGTGTCACAGCGCTAGCAAGGAGCTGGTGCCCATTCAGGGATTGTTCTTGCCTCGCACTGTATTCTTGCTGGGGCTGGCGCCACACTGGAAGTACAGATGGATAGAAAAATTAAGATATTTCAATGTTCTTTTAAAGTTTTGAAGAATCGGCGTTCTAAGCTTACAGATGGCTTAACATATATTACAGAGCTGATTCTGTGGCGATTGGTTACATGGAGAGAGAAAAGGAAGGATAAGAATTGGGATTTAGTACGTTTGAAAGAGACAGTACTGCTGCAATAAAATAATTTTACTGAAAATTGTGCGCGGCGCAGCAAGCATCTTGTGGGAGGCAGGAACAATCTCTGGACATGGCGCCAGCCCTTCACTATCACTGCACCACCGTGTTCCCGTGTTTAATAAAATGTTTTAATTCCTTTCATCATGAAAATGATATCAAGTATATATCTCAGCATTTTAATTATTCAGAAAGCTGTAATATCACAAATGTAACAGATTCTGTGTCCTACTGGAGGAAGAGAAAGCCCGTTTAAGAAGCACTTAGTGATTCACACACATAGAAGAACATATACAAAACAAAGCATTTAACGTGCGACTTTATTTACGATGGTTTTTGAGAAAATAGTAAATTTAATGATTTAAAGATGAAGTTTATGATGTTCTACTTTAATGACAAAATAAACTATGTGATTCAAGTGGAAACTTCGAGATTAAAGTTGACATTTCAAGCTTTTTTCCCACTATGTCCCTATTTGTTTTTCTTTTCTGTGTACCTTAATAAACTTTCATATGACACTCAGACGGTGGGCTATGACTCGCCTTTTCACTGCGACTTTGATATCTGACAACTTTTTTTTTATTTCGGGCACTGTGCGACTTTGTGAACTTGAGCTTTCGAGTTTCTCCAACACTCTATGTTACTCGATCAACTTCCTTTTGTTGTTTATACCACGGTTTAAACCAACAAATAGTAAGTTTTTTCTTTCCTCCACTTGATATTCGCTGAAATTCATCTGTTTTCCCCCGTGTTTTTGTCAATGCCTTTTTACAGAGCACAGAGCTTAAGGGCTATTTATATTGATTTGCATATTCAAAGAGGCGTAATTCTGGGAGGAGACAGGGTGGGACGGCAGGCGCGTGCGCGTGTGTTACTTTTCATGCTGACCGGGATTTATGTAGCGGAAGAATGTGGAAGTTGTCAAACGCAGATTTATGCATCTGGATTTTGTTGTGCGTGTGCACATTTCTGCTTTTGCCTGTACGGCATGTTTTAGTGTGAATTCTACGCACGTCGTTATGCATGAGGCCCCTGGGATTTAGGATTGAGATTTTTGGATTAGTGGTCAATGGTATTGGTTTAGTTGCTAGATTGTTAATTTATTACTTGTCCTTTAATTAGTTGATCCATTTGTAGTATTTTTTTTTTCTTTTCTTGAATTTTGAGTAGCAATTTTGAAATTTTTTTTAGTTTTATTCTTTTGCTTTAAACTTTTGTATTTTGTATTTTGAATCTGTGTGGGCATGTTTTTGTGTCTATGTGTTTAGAATTTAAATCATTGGAAGAGTTACTTTGCGTAAAGCCTAAAATTGTGTTTGACCTTTTGCCATTTATCCTGTTGCAGTCTACAGTTTTTGACGCTTTTTTCCTGCCTGTTGGTTTTTACATTTTGTGTTGTTTGATTCCTATCTGCTTTTTAACCTTAAGTTTGGATTGTGAACATTACCAAAAGGAAAGTTTGAAAAAACAAAACATGAGTGGTAAAAAGGTAATGAGACTGAAAGATTTACCCAGCAGTGAAACCTTACACACAGGAGTTTACTTTCTCTAGAATCTAAACAGATGTATTGCAGTAGCTTTGCCATATTCTCAGATGAATTTTCCTGAACAAATTTAAATCCAGTGATTTCATTAATGTGCAAGGTAAATGCCAAAATATTTTTCTGCAAAACTGACACTATGCTATCCACAGGACATGTACTGTACAGTATGATCAAATAACAATTTTAAAGCATGATAATGATGTAGACCAAATATGACACATTTAGGCCTTTCGGGTCATTATTCTGTGAAATATTCTTTAAGGTCCTTCTATACAGAGAATGTTGTTAGTAAACTCACATTTCAATAAATTAAAATTCCAAGGATTATTTTTTCTGAAGAAACCTATTGTTTTAACTATACAATTTCCCTTGTGCTTCAAAAGAACTCAAAATACATCATTTTAACATAGACACATATTAACAGCTGAACATTTCTTAAGGCATAGAGTTCCAGAACTCTAAATTGGTCTTGGAAAATTATACATTGCAGGCAAAGCAATGTATGTGTAATTACCCAAGCTTAAATCCTCTTGAGACATTGTATCATTGACATGAAAGCTTAAAGTGATCCCTGGAATGTGCTCTTCAAAAGCTATCAAAATTGAGCAATGGCCTGGCCATTTCAGAAATTACTCTAACCAAAGGAAAATCATAGACCCCATCACCCTGAACTGAATAAGCAGGTTACAAAAAAATGAATTGATTTATTTTTTCATACTCAAAAAAGTGGTGTAGAATGACAGTTCACTGTTACAGAATAAAGTAGGGTGAAATGGCACATTTTATTGGCTAACTAAATAGATTACAAATACAAGCTTTCGAGGCAGCTAAGGCCCCTTCATCAGGCAAGGTGTAACAAAGAAACTGAAAAATACTGTAGCTTATATTGGGACAGCAAAGTGATTTTTTTCTTTCATCTTAACAACCTTTTTGTTCAAATGTTAGCAAAATGAATACACCTGAGATGAATTAACCCTAAAAAAAGGAGAACAATGAACTAATACAGTGTAGAGATAACCATCACTAGAGAAAGTCCTGTAAGGTTTTTTTGAAGTGCATTGTCTGTAAGATAGGCCACTGATGCAGTCAGCTGGTCAATCAGTCTGTTAGTCCACATATCTGGTCATAAAACTCTTGTCTCTATTCAGACCATATTGTAGAGTGTTGAATTTAAGCATACATTTGTATTCCCATTCTCTCCACTCCTGTTGGGTCTTGAAATTACCCATTAGCACAGTGACCCTCAGATCCTTTATGTTGTGGCCATTATTGTTAAAGTGTGCTGCCACCGGAAGTTTAGTACTGTTCTGATTTGTATAAAATCTATGTGAGTTCATTTGCTGGCGTAGTGTCTGACCAGTTTCCCCTACATAAAGTCCTGTGTTGGAGCACCTTATACACATGATTAAGTAAACCACATTAGCAGATCTGCATGTGAACGAACCCTTTATTTTATGCTCCTGCTGGCAATGTGGTATAACTACCTGATCTGTCATGTACATATGTGCACAGGTGCCACACCTGTTCTGTAGGCAGGGAGATGTGCCAGTTGCTGCCGAGCCACACATAGTGTTTCGGACAATCAGTTGTTTGAGGTTTGGTGGTTGCCTGTATGCAAGGAGGGGAGGTTCTGGGAATATATCCTTCAGTTTATTGTCTTTCTGTACCATGGGTTGAAGCTCTTTCATAATTTTGCGAAGTGTTTCCAGATGTGGATGAAAAGTTACAACTAGTGGGACCCAGTTCGTGGTTTCTGCACATTTATATTCCAGAAGTTTTCTCTGGGTGTAGCTGTACCTCTCCTGATTTGTAGGTCTATTGATTTGGGAGTGTATCTTTGTTTGATGAAGTCTGTCCTGAGATTCTGCAGTTGTGTGTCCCGATCCATTGGGTCTGAGCAAATACGATTGTAATCTATTGCCTGGCTGTAGATGATGGAGTTCCATATATGCTTTGGGTGGAAACTGTCATTTCTTAGATACTGTATGTCCATCTGTCTGTTGGTTTGTGAAAAATAGAGGTCATAAGGGTACCGTCCAGAAAGCTGATTTCTGTTTGTAAATAATTTAATTTAAGTTTTATGTTGGGGTGGAATGAATTGTAGTTCCTATGGAAGCAAAGAAGGTCTTTTTCGCCTGCGGTCCAGATTATAAGAATGTCATCTATGTAGCTAAGGTAAAGCATTGGTATTATTGCACATGTTGACAAGAAGTCCTGTTCTAATCTTGCCATGAATAACTCTGGGCAGTGGGGTGTGAATCGACATCCCATTGCAGTTCCCATTAATTGTAAGTTAATGTCCTGACCAAAAGAAAACACATTGTGTTATATGAATTTTATCAATTTTAACACTGGCTCTGTTAGGCCACAGTTCAATGGAGCAAAGTTTAATACTCATCATAATTGCTATCTACTCATTTGCATAAGAAAAGTAAAAAAAGTATGCAAGACATAATGACATTGCAAAAAAAATGTACCAGAATACTTTGGTTTTTCTAGAAATAAAAAGATAATAGAAACAGCATTCTGCAAAACAGAATTCATAAGATGTTCTGAGTTCAACTAATCAATTAGAACAAGTAAGATTATTTTAAGATTTTAAGCAAGATTCTTTTATTTCAGTGGAGTAGAGAGATATTATTGCCAATTTCCTTGATCCATGTTCCATTTAGTGCACATTTCTCTGTCCTTTGGGCAACTGTACATGCTAGTGCTCTATGGCTTAGAGTGGAATTATTCAGGTGAACAACATGACCAAACAGTGCAGGTCAGGATGGCCAAGAGTGCATTCAATGGACGATATTACTGTACAAGGTAATAACCTCTGAATTCTGCAGGAGATCTAACCAGCAAATGTGGAGAATTTGATGATGGCACCACATGTAAAAAGACAGGAATCTGTGTATGTTACAAGATAGCAGTGTCCAGGATACTGAGTCGTACAGCAGTATAGGTAGAACACAGATTTGGTAGACTCTGATCTTGGTTCTGTGTTGGATCTTCTACTGGCATCACATTTTAAGAAAGGATTTCATGGTGGTAATAGTCACACCAATTTTATATATGACATGGGGAGGGAAGCTACTTTAAACCACCAGTTTAAACTAGGTGACAAACTCAAACATCTGGGGCCTCATGCATAACGGCGTGCGTAGAATTTGCACTATAACATGACGTGTGCACAAAAAAATCCAGATGCATAAATCTGTGCGGTTGCCAGCTTCCACGTTCTTCCACTACATAAATCCCAGTCAGAGTGAAAAGTAATGCACGTGCACGCACCTGCTGCCCCACCCCAACTCCTCCCAGAATTACACCTCTTTGAATATTCAAATCAATATAAATAGCCCTTAAGCTCTGCGTTCTGTGAAAAGGCAATGGCAAAAGCACGAGGGAAAATAGAATTTCAACAAATACCAAGTGGAGGCAAGGAAAAATGTACTATTTGTTGGTTTAAACAGTGCTATAAACAGCAAAAGGAAGTTGATCGAGTGACATAGTGTGTCGGAGAAACTCGAAAGCTCAAGTTTACAAAGTCGCACGGTGCCCTAAATAAAAAAAAAAGTTGTCAGATATCAAAGCCACCATGAAAAGGCGAGTCGTAGCCCACCGTCTGAGTGTTGTATGAAAGCTTATTAGGGTACAGAGAAAAAAAAAAAGGCACACAGTGGGGAAAAAGCTTGAAATGTCAACTTTAATCTCGAAATTTCCACTTTAATCATGTAGTTTATTTTGTCATTAAAGTAGAACATCATAAACTTCATGTTAAAATTGTTTAATTTACTAGTTTCTCAAATCCCATCGTAACTAAAGTAGCACGTTAAATGCTTCGTTTTGTATTTGATCTTCAATGTGCTCTATGTGTGTGAATCACTACGTGCTTCTGGGTTTTCTCTTCCTCTGACAGGATAACAGAATCCATTACATTCGTGATATTACAGCTCTCTGAATAATTAAAATACTGAGATGTATACTTGATATCATTTTCATGATGATAGGAGTTAAAGCATGTTATTAAACATGGGAACACGGTGGCGCAGTGATTGTTCATGCCTCACGCAAGATGCTTCCTGCGCCGTGTGCGACCTTCGATGAAATACTTTATTGTAGCAGTACTGTCTCTTTCAAACGTACTGACCTCCAATTCCTGTTCTTACTTTTCTTTCTCCAAATACCCAATCGCCATACAATCAGCTCTGTAATAGACGTTAAGCCATCTGTAAGCTTAGAATGCAGATTCTTCAAAACTTTTAAGGAACATTAAAATCTCTTTATAGTACGTGTTTAATTATTCTATCCATCTATCCTACCAGTTTTGCGTCAGCACCAGCAAGAATACAGCACGAGGCAGAAACAATCCCTGAACTAGGTAGTGCTGCTGCACCGTGTCCTCACATGTTTAATTATTAACAATATAGATTATTTAAATGAAGTTAAAGTTTTACCTGTATAATATAATAAACATATTTTGCTGCATTTCATTTTAAAAATGATATCGTCATTATATGTAAATACTCGCTTTATAAAGTGGCTCAGGTTGTGCAATATTATAACTGTATTGCAAGTTTACAGTGAGGTAATTGTACTTATAAGTACAAAGCATTCTACAAGGAGCACTTGGTGGACTGATTGAGTTTGTTTAGAGTTCTTGGGATGAAACTGTTTCTGAACCGTGAGGAAAGGCTCTGAAGTGTTTGCTCTATGAGAGCAGTTCAACAGACAGCATGGCTGAGGCAGTGTGTGCTTGATGCTGTATACCGATAATTCTCTTTCCGATCAGCTGCTGTACAACTGTGATTCACACTCAGATACAGTGATATAAATACTCCGAGTGGTGCAGTGAGAGTAATACGGAAAAAGATGATCCGCTGTGGCAACTCCTAACGGGAGCAGCTGAAGAAGAAGAAGAAGGTGCAGTGAGAGTAACAACGCTAAAGCAGCTATTGTATTTAGAATAGTTTGACCATTCTGTGGACCATTATATTGTTACAGGTTAATTACAATCAGATGCATTAATACACAATATGCGGTTAATTTCAGTGTATTTATAAAGCCGCGTCAGGGATTTGGATCTAAAAAAGGAAGGTTAACTACACAAGAACAGTAGCACTGCTTTGACACTGGGTGCTGTCAGTCTGCAAAACTGTGCGCAGAACTTGTGTATGCCAGAGTATGAGCTACCATGGAAATGTGCGTGGCTTTACGCCAAGTTTAGGTTTTATACATAGCAATTTGAACGTGGAAACGTTCTTACACAACATTTTTGTGCGTATGCACCATTTATACGTGAGACCCCTGGAGACAAATACAAATGTCTCCTAAGCACTTTCCATCTCCCAAGCTCTGCAGTTTGAGTTTCTACCAAGATACTTGTAGGCCCAGGTTGGGCACCTGTTAGTTGAGCTGGAAAAGAGGACTATGGAAGTTTACTGTGATTTACAGTGGTGTGAAAAACTATTTGCCCCCTTCCTGATTTCTTATTCTTTTGCATGTTTGTCACACAAAATGTTTCTGATCATCAAACACATTTAACCATTAGTCAAATATAACACAAGTAAACACAAAATGCAGTTTTTAAATGATTTTTTTTATTATTTAGGGAGAAAAACAAATCCAAACTTACATGGCCCTGTGTGAAAAAGTAATTGCCCCCTGAACCTAATAACTGGTTGGGCCACCCTTAGCAGCAATAACTGCAATCAAGCGTTTGCGATAACTTGCAATGAGTCTTTTACAGCGCTCTGGAGGAATTTTGGCCCACTCATCTTTGCAGAATTGTTGTAATTCAGCTTTATTTGAGGGTTTTCTAGCATGAACTGCCTTTTTAAGGTCATGCCATAGCATCTCAATTGGATTCAGGTCAGGACTTTGACTAGGCCACTCCAAAGTCTTCATTTTGTTTTTCTTCAGCCATTCAAAGGTGGATTTGCTGGTGTGTTTTGGGTCATTGTCCTGTTGCAGCACCCAAGATCGCTTCAGCTTGAGTTGACGAACAGATGGCCGGACATTCTCCTTGAAGATTTTTTGGTATACAGTAGAATTCATGGTTCCATCTATCACAGCAAGCCTTCCAGGTCCTGAAGCAGCAAAACAACCCCAGACCATCACACTACCACCACCATATTTTACTGTTGGTATGATGTTCTTTTCTGAAATGCTGTGTTTCTTTTACGCCAGATGTAACGGGACATTTGCCTTCCAAAAGTTCAACTTTTGTCTCATCAGTCCACAAGGTATTTTCCCAAAAGTCTTGGCAATCATTGAGATGTTTCTTAGCAAAATTGAGACGAGCCCTAATGTTCTTTTTGCTTAACAGTGGTTTGCGTCTTGGAAATCTGCCATACAGGCCGTTTTTGCCCAGTCTCTATCTTATGGTGGAGTCGTGAACACTGACCTTAATTGAGGCAAGTGAGGCCTGCAGTTCTTTAGACGTTGTCCTGGGGTCTTTGTGACCTCTCGGATGAGTCGTCTCTGCGCTCTTGGGGTAATTTTGGTCGGCCGGCCACTCCTGGGAAGGTTCACCACTGTTCCATGTTTTCGCCATTTGTGGATAATGGCTCTCACTGTGGTTCGCTGGAGTCCCAAAGCTTTAGAAATGGCTTTATAACCTCTACCAGACTGATAGATCTCAATTACTTCTGTTCTCATTTGTTCCTGAATTTCTTTGGATCTTGGCATGATGTCTAGCTTTTCAGGTGCTTTTGGTCTACTTCTCTGTGTCAGGCAGCTCCTATTTAAGTGATTTCTTGATTGAAACAGGTGTGGCAGTAATCAGGCCTGGGGGTGGCTACGGAAATTGAACTCAGGTGTGATACACCACAGTTAGGTTATTTTTAACAAGGGGCAATTACTTTTCACACAGGGCCATGTAGGTTTGGATTTTTTCTCCCTAAATAATAAAAACCATCATTTAAAAACTGCATTTTGTGTTTACTTGTGTTATATTTGACTAATGGTTAAATGTGTTTGATGATCAGAAACATTTTGTGTGACAAACATGCAAAAGAATAAGAAATCAGGAAGGGGGCAAATAGTTTGTCACACCACTGTACATCGAGGTTTACATTGCATCCTATAATTCAATGTCAACAATATAGTGATGTCTTGAAAATGATGTTTAGCCACATTCATTTATTTTTTACTAGGGTGCTTCGGCCCCTGCTCGCTTCGCTTGCCAACCCCTCCCGGCCTGCACTACATGCCAGCCACTTTGTGTCTCTGCTGCTCGCATATGTGGATTTCACTTTCACCAAACACGCATCTTCATTGGAAAGAAACACTACTTTTCCCTGATGACAACACGAGTTAGACGATCTACAACTCTCCGACTTAAACTTTAAATCTGAAAAATATATTTGATCTCTTTTCGCTGTTCCGTTATTTCACCAAGTAGTAATTTCCTTTTGTTTGCGCTAATGCGATCTTTACTATAATTTTTTTGAAACTTTCGAATTTTAGTACTTTCATTATCTCTAACCTGCTCTACATCTGTATCACGCCAATGTTTTTGAATTCTTCTACTCTTTGTCTTTTATTTCCAGCCCCAGGTATGGTTAAATCTTCTGGCACAAAGTCTCGTCTCGCAGGATTTGAAAGTATCACTCTGAAAAACATCTCGTCCCAGGGTAAAAAGTCTCATCTTGTCCAAGGATTTTTTTTATATAATAGATATATTAAAAGATTCCAAAGAAGTGCACAGGATGGCAAGACAAGAAAAAAAGGGGAAAAGGGAGATTTGTACCTTAATCAAAACTAATTTTTTAATTCAGTAAATCCAAAAATAAAGTACAATATGAATCAGCATAAAACATGAATCCAAACTAATTAACATAACACCAAGCTGCTAAACATCAGAAGATTTGGCTTAAATAGGACAAGAACAATACCAAAAACAGAATTATTAACATTATATGGAAATAATCTTTGAAAAACAAGATTAAATAAACAAAAATATCTTTGAGCCTGACTGAAACATAAAAGTGGCTAAATAAATCACTAAGAATGAATTGAAAATGAAATGAATTTATAACATAAAAGAACACAAAGCAGATCATATCAAAAAAAGAAAATCTAAACAAGAGAGTTGAATTTTGCCTCATTGCAAGAAAAATATAAACCAACAAATAAGGAAACTGAAAACAAACTAAAAGGGAGACTAATGAAGAAAAACAGAATAAACAGACACTAAATACTAGAACGGCATAATGACATTCCAAAAACAAAGAGAGAAAACCAAAACAAAAATAAATTTTCTCAAAAATTTCTATTCCTAAATGCTGTCCAAAATTCTGTAATCAAGAGCCAAACCAAAAATGGTTTAACCAGAAGCAAATACCCCAAACCAGAATTGCTTACCACAGCCACGCGAAACTAAACAAAATGAAATCTTTTGAGGCACGCCACTAAAGGAAAACATGTAACTCATTCAATGCCTCAGTTAAGAATTAAGTTTGCAGTGGTTCCATTTATAAGACCTCAGGTAGCTGTCATAGTTGGCAGTACACCTGAAGAATGAACAATGATTGGGGAGCAGTGAGGAATAATTAGCAAGATAAATGAACAAGCAGATGAAAGCAACAAAAAAAGAAGGAAGTCTAAGATACAGAGCAGAGCTCAAAATAAACCAACACAGAATCTGCTTTTAGTTATTTACTTTTTTTTAATATTTGTTTCAGCACTTTTAAAACTGAAAGCAGTTCACTCGTGGTTTCTGGGACATTTTCAAATCTTTATATAAGTGACTCTCAATCATCAGTCTAATTTCTGAGTAAATATTTAGTTTGGATGGAGAAATAACTCAGTCTTACTTGAATGTGCAGATACATTTTTGTAACACTAATAGGAATACGATTAGTGCTGCAATTTGATCAAATTGTCCAAATCACAGCCACATTCCAGGTTAAGAGAAAATATGGATTTCCTTGCTCTGTTTTCTCTTACAGTATAATCTTGTGTACTATATCACATCCCTAATTCAAAGACACACTCACACAAGAAACTCATGACTATTATTCTTATTTGATTGTCCTGTTCTGTTCACATTTACAATCATACCATCTCTTTTTAATTTTCTTATTTAAGGCTGCTACTGTCCTTTGCCTGACTTTCAATGACTTGACAAATGCTTTTTTCAATTACAGTTCTTCTATCAAAAAATTGTTTGACTTCTCTGTCTACCTTTAACCGGGACTCATTTCAGACTAGTGTTTTCAGTGACTAAAATTACTTATTTGAAATGGCATTCATTTTGAGTAAAAATGTAAAATGGTTTCAGCATGAACATTTCTGTAGCAAGAATATTTTGGTAACTCTTTTAGGCACCTTTCATTGCATTATTCCCTTGAAAGTGCCAAAATTGATCCCCCACTATAAAAAAGTCAAAGGTAAAATAAAACTCCATTCAAATTCTGACTTGGCAACAATAGGCAGGAGCCAACTCTGAATGCCTCGATATCACAGAGTACACTCATGCACATACCCATAAACATTCACACTACGTCAACTTATAGTTCTCATTCATCTTAAAAGCATATCTCTAGACTTTTGGAGGAGCTTGTAATTTTTAGAGCAAAGTCTGTCTTACACAGGAAAAACAAGGAAATTAGACACAGAGGGTGTGGCTGATGGGAATTAAATTACTGTGCTGCTCAAAAAGCCACAATGTCACTCCTAAAACAATAATTATATTTTTATGTATTATTTGTGATATTATTACATGGCTTAGAGGGTTTAGATGATAACTATACACAAACCACCAGTCATACATACTACGACTGTCTATGACACTTTGTCCTGGATTAAAACAGCACCAAAGCCAAAAATACATTAAAAAAAAGTTTGTCTGGCCTCCTGTCTATATTGGCCTGGAAGGGGTGGGGTTTAGGATGCCTGGAGGGGGTGGGGCTTGTCATCATCTCTTGGCAATGGTTCTATACTGTTGAAGGAACAAAATATACCATTACAATATTATAAGATGCCATACAATTTATTTTTGCATAGCCTAAAATCACACGAGGAGTGCCACAATGGGCTTTAACAGGATATGTTTTTTGACAGCCCCTCAGCCTTGACTCTCTAAGAAGGACAAGAAAAAACTCCTAAAAAAACTTTTGTTAGGAAAAAATTGAAGAAATCTTGGGAATTGCAATTCAGAGAGAAACCCCTTTCCAGGTAGGTTGGCTGTGCAGTGGGTGTCAAAAAAATGTTATAAATACAATACAATACACAGAACATGTAATCCTCAGTACAGTACAATAGTACAATAGTACTAGTCCAACAACAGAGCAAAACAATTAACAACAGTGTTCCCTCTTGCCCGGAAGTGGTACTAGATGGCTTACCTGAGTCTTCCTGGTGGTCACCAAGTGTGCATTGTTGACAATATATTATAACTACAAGGGGGTGCCAGACAGACTCAAACTACAGACACAGCAATAGAGCACACATGAATAAACTAAAGGATTTTTATTCTTCTCCAGGCACTTTTTCACAATCCTCTCTCCAGTAATAAGCCACAAGTATACAATAAATTAAACAATAACAAAGCAATTCTTCTTCCTCCTGACTGTGACTCCTTGATGTAATGTATCATAAAATTACATAATATGCTCAAATCACGGAGTGAAAAACGTGTGTAGAAACTTAAACAAGAAGACTTGAAACTGTAATTGTTGTCAAAGAGGCTTTAACAAAATACTGAATTAAAGGTCTGAATATTTATATTACTGTGAGATTTCAGTTTTTGATTTTCAATAAATTTCTAAACATTTGTGAACACCTTATCACTTTCTCATAATGGGTTATTGAGTGTAGATTGATGCAGAAAAATGGAAAATGTATCCATTTGAAATTAAATCTACAGCACATTAAAATTTGCAGAAAGTGAAGGGGTCTGAATACTCTCTGAGCAGGTCAAAGACTTAAGGAAGCAGGAGGCAGACCCCACTGTCATGTTCATCAGAGAGGGGTGCAGCTTTAGATCTTTTGAAGTTGCCTTTACTGATGGCCTAGAGTAGAAACAACACCTCAATGGGCACAATGGGCGGTCGGAAAATCGAGAGTACACCTTATGAGAAGGATTTAGGAGTCATAGTGGACTCCAAGCTATCAACTTCCCAACAGTGTTCAGAAGCCATTAAGAAGGCTAACAGAATGTTAGGTTATATAGCACGATCTGTGGAGTACAAGTCCAAGGAGGTTATGCTCAACCTTTATAATGCACTGGTGAGGCCTCATCTTGAGTACTGTGTGCAGTTTTGGTCTCCAGGCTACAAAAAGGACATAGCAGCAATAGAAAAGGTCCAGAGAAGAGCGACTAGACTGATTCCAGGTCTACAGGGGGTGAATTATGAGGAAAGATTAAAAGAGCTGAGCCTTTACAGTTTAAGCAAAAGAAGATTAAGAGGTGACATGATTGAAGTGTTTAAAATTATGAAGGGAATTAGTACAGTGGATCGAGACTTGTATTTTAAAATGAGTTCATCAAGAACACGGGGACACAGTTGGAAACTTGTTAAGGGTAAATTTCGCACAAACATTAGGAAGTTTTTCTTTACACAAAGAACGATAGACACTTGGAATAAGCTACCAAGTAGTGTGGTAGACAGTAAGACGTTAGGGACTTTCAAAACTCGACTTGATGTTTTCTTGGAGGAAACAAGTGGATAGGACTGGCGAGCTTTGTTGGGCTGAATGGCCTGTTCTCGTCTAGATTGTTCTAATGTTCTAATGTTCAAGCTATGTCAAGAAGGTTCAAGAACACTGTTTCCTCAAACCTCTGGGTGTTTCGACTGTGCTGAATAACTTCTACAGGTGGATTTATTCTCACCAGCTTTTAACATCCTGTTATGGCACATATTCACATAATGAGTAAAAAGCACTATAGAGGGTGATTACATCAGTTCAATATATTACTAGTTTACGACTCCGATCTGTTCACGACATATTGTAGTGCCACGCCGGTGCTTGCTGGCTCAGACCCAATGGATTCCTGCTATTTAAATTGCTCTTTTAGGTGGCTCACTCACCATTTATGATTTTGGAAGGCATAAGGTTTTTATAGTCTCCCCTCCAGCTGGCTCTGAAGCTGCTCATCTCTATGATGGAATGCCAGCTTACTCAGAGAGCAACTCATTCCCCAATTTTGATGAAATTTGTCAGTGCCAATACGTAGAGCTTCCTTCAAAGTCATTGTCCTCAGAGACCTTTTCTAACTCCTTGCATTGGCAGACATACTCATTGAAATGACAGGGGTGATATTTGCCTCCACTGCAGTCATGCAGCCAGTGGCAAAGACACATCAGTAGGGATCTTGAGCTCTTTGTTGTCAGGTGGCACAACAGGGATTTAAATCCTGTTCTGTCGTGCAGAGCAGCAGGGGTTATACATGCTGCTGCGATCTGCCCATGATATGTGGGCAGACTAGCCTCCTTATGTGTTGCTGCATATGTAAAGGTCCCTTGGCTGTTTTCCTTCCTTTACTCACATTGCAACTGGGGTGTTCCAGGACCCAGAGCTGAGCTTCAGAACTCTCCCCCTGTAACTTCTCTGTAATGCCTCTACAATGTGTCTTATCCCTTGCCTATGTGGTCTTGCCCCGGACCTGTCTCACACTGCTCACCTGAGGTCAGTGGCATCTCGATCACACTTTTCCAACAGCTGGTGACCATGAAATAGACATTAGCAGATGCAGAAACGGTGGTGGAACTGCAGAGGTAGCAGTCTTTCACCTGTCTCCCTTCCTTTACTGATGTTGCAAAAAGCATTCCAGAGCTCAGATCTCAGCCTGGAGGCTCTCAAGCAACGTTTAAGAGGAGCTCAGTATGTCCATTTTCGGTCTCTGCAGCACTTTGCTAAGTCAGACTGTAGGCTTTCTCCTTTTCCCACTCAGATGCCAATGTAGTGCCACACCTGTGCTCATCTGTTGGATTGTTGCTTATTAAATCATGCTTTTAGTTAGCTTGCTGTCCTTAGAAGGATATCTCACAGTTTCCACAAAAGTTTGAATTCATATGTGACTTTGGCAGGCTGGCTGGTTTTTGTGGCTCCCCGTCAGTTGGCTCTGAAGCTGCTCATTGGCATGATTAAATTCCATTTCATATAATAGGTACAGTAACTCATCACTGAGCTGATGCAACTTGCCAGCACTGTTACAACACCCACTGCATGGGAAAGACAAACTATAAAGACTACAGCTATTTCTCATATTCACCTTTCTGAAAACTGTCTATAAGTACTCTTACCACTTGATTTTGGAAAAGCTTTTAATGTCAGGTCATAAAGTTACACAAGAGTTGGTCACTGAAGACTTCATTAGTGTATTTGATGTGTTTTTCGTATATAGTACTAGGGTGTTGTACCGTGTTAGCCTTTATGAATGTAGTGAGAAGTCAAGCAAAATGACACCTTTTATTGGCTAACTGAAAGGATTGCATTATGCAAGCTTTCAAGGTAACTCAGGCCCCTTCTTCAGGCAATGTGTATAGATAGTCTGATGTTGTATTTAATAAATTTTTTTTAAAGATAAGCAAGTAAGTCTCTGGTTCTACTAGGTATACCTGACAACAATCTTAACCTTGAGCTTAAACGTAACTAACTAAGTTATGCAATGTAAACATATACAAATACTTTTTTTAATATAATCACAACCTTAAAGTGAATTTTTAGGGGTTTCTTCAGTCTCTTTGTTGCATGTCACAATGGCACACGTCTGCATTTTCTGAAGGCAAAGTCATCTATGAATTCATCACATGACAGCTTCTGTGTGAAGTCTGAGTTGATGCAGATGGTAGCCAAGCTGCTTATAAATTTTTGACATCATTGATGATGTCAACTATGTCTTGATGAGCTTAAGTTTTGAAAAACTGGTAACTAGTAGGGAGGGCAACCCATTGATTTATGCTTCAATGATACAGCAGTGATATACCATCTGATCTGTTTCCTTTACAGATTAAGGTCGAATTAGTAAAAATAATCTTTATATATAATATGCTACCGTGGCTGCCCTTGTGTGTCCAGGATTTTAAATCACCTGTAGCTCACAAACTGTTTGACCTATTGACCTGAAAGTGACATCTACTATCAGCAGGGTGATGACTGACCTCCAAGGTTATTCCTCTTTTTATTTTTATTTTATTTTATTGTAGAATCAACTTTAGTCAGAGGCCAGCAAGGTAGCCGTGCGGCACATGCGTATGGGCGCTGTTCTCATCCCTACCACCTCCACCATCACTTCCCCTAAGTGACGATGCGGGTTCATTCCATGCTCCCAACTTGCATTTGGGGAGCTCTTGAACCCATCACCAACGGTAATGTCACCGATGAGCTCGGCAGTGAGGCACAACAAATGGAGCAAGGGGATGGTGTAAAAAAAAAAAAGTGCCAAGTGCTTTTATTAAAAATCAATAAATAAAACAATGTTCAAATAAATAGTGCAGTGCCTTCCAATAAGTCATTAAATAAATAATCCATAAAAACAGAAGTGAAAAGTGAAAGTTAAAAACACTATAGTAAAAAATCCTTTAAAATGAGGTTAAAACAATGCTGGAAGCAGTCTCTTTAAAAAATAATCCACAAAGCCCGATGACTTCTTTACCTGGCAGCTCCCCTGCTTTTCCAATCTGTGCCCCGCAACAGGAGAGTCACCCCACCAGCAGCTGACCTTCTTTCCGCTCTACTGGTCTGGAGGCCTCCCGATCCCTGGCTTCGGTCGCACACTCTCCAGACTGAGACTTGGCTTCCCTGGAGACCAGGATGCTCATGTCAGGGAATTCACCGCCCAAGCTTCCCGACTCCCGCTGCCTTCTCGTCCTTACGCAGCCAGCCATCCTACTTCTGGTCACTCCAGCTCCTTGATCGCTCATCTGGAGTGACTGCTTCCTTCTGCCCCACCGAGTGTTGCCCAAACACCCTTCTCGGAGCTCACCTTTCCAGCTGCCTGCTTGCGAACCTTCGCTCACTCGCTCGCCCCGGCTCTCTCCACACTGCTTCCTGCTTTCTTCCTCACTCCACAACCTCTGTCTTTCTTTCTTTCTTTTCTTTTACTCTTTCCTCTCCAGCCACCTTGCGCTTCTATTTATGAAGAGGATGTGGCAGCTGTAGCATCAGCAGCCCCGGGAACAATTACAGACTGTGCACTTAGGTGAGGAACGCCCACATCACAAATCACCCCGAGAAACACTTCAGCCACACAACCACCATGCCCCATCGCTAAGCTGCAAGTGCAGCGATTATTTATTTAAAACTGGCCTTTGACGGGAGCTGTGGACCTGCTATACCACACCCTACTTCTTCATATCTTAAATCACTGTTGAGGCAGATTGAAGACTTAAGTGCCAGCCTAAGTGAATAATTGAAGAAAATGCAATAAGTAATCGCAACACAAACACTCACTTAATCAGTGCTCTGTATGCAATGAAAGAAGAGAAGAAGCAGGTCGGTAGGGTGGAGAAAAGAAGGGCTGCTCAGGAAGAAGCAAGCACATCAACCTCTGAGCAAATGAATGCTAAATGTACAGAGAAGGAGTATGAAAACTAGGAAATTGAAGTCGCGTGTATTCACTGCATGTTATCGTGCAGTGTGCCGTTACTGGTAATAATAATAATACTGCACTAATAATAATAATAATAATAATAGTCCAGGGTATCAATAAGCTGTTTCTTTTTGTTACTTGACATAGCAAAAAGTATCACTTAGGACATATGATACAACAACAAAAACAATTTTAATGCTTATGCTACTACTAATAATAAATATAATACTAGCACTAGTACTGAATGTGCTTAATAGAGTTACTTAATATTTAAAAAATTAATATGTGAATATATCACGTACACTTATGAATTTATCTAAACTTCATTTTGTCCTTCAAATGACAACAGACAGCAATAAGGTATTAACTAAATTAGTAATGTTTCCTGCCAATAAAATTAAGCAGCAGTTGAAGTTAAACTGAGCTAATTGCTCTTTTTGTAGGTCAAAATTGCTTGCCTGGTGTTTTGCCAATAAACTGGCTAGTAAGCTGGAGAGCCTGTTTGCTGGTGAAATTTACAAATTTGTCCTCAAAGCACTTCATATATCAACCATATTAGCAACATTTAACAACATGAGACGTCCTAAGGTTTAAATGGTGGTAATAAATAATCCTGAACTATGTGTCAGATAGGTACCGCAACATCAGATAAAATCTGTTAAAAAACACTCAATATCAAAATTATTACAAATAATACCACTCCATAGTGGCAATTGATGTAATGATATCTTTGATTACTGGGAATTAGACAAATTAAGATTTCTAAATCACATCTGCACAAGCTACTTCTTTATTGTCTAATTTTTTTTTCCCTTTCTGTGCTCCTGACTAGTGTTGCTTTGAAGCCATTACTGTGCTCGTTAATGGAAAATTATCACAACAGGTGACTGTCAATGATGTTATTTGACTTTATTATAATGTCAATGACATTATTTTATTAAACAGCAATAACTTCAACAGAGTCAAAGTAAGGCCCTCCAGAGCACTGCTCTGTTGAGGAGGTTTTCACTTTGCATTATACTATACATCAGTGATTTTACACTTTACTTAAGATTAGCGCTGTGGGAGAAGTTATCGGACTCAGGTCAAGTAAACCAGTGGACCTCCTGGATCACTGAGATGTACAGAGGAGATCCTGAATTGTGGAGGCCTTTAAACATCAGTCCTTTATTTCCAGGTACATCAGTCCATTAATTACAGCCACCATACACAAATGAGTGCTGCAGTCATATAGCATGGAAAATATGGAATGTATGAGCTTCTCAGTGTAAATGTTGCATGAAAGCCCTTGCAATCAGCATTTTCCAGTGGGACAATTCAGAGATAGCTGTGTTACCTGAATATGTCAAGCAATGATACAGCCATTATGTTTCACTTCATTTCATTATATTTAATAAATAAACAAACCAGAAATGACATCTGGTGTTTATGTATTTAGAGTGATGTCATGGCAACTTAATGCATTTCCTCACATTTTTTTCATGAAGTAGACACTGATGATAATTTAACTTTTATTTACATCAAGTGTAAAATCAAGAGTGACCTTGCACTTTTCCAGAACTCTGACTAGAAATACACATGAATAGAACATACTGTACTAGGAAAGTTTTCTGTTCCAAAGGTAATTTCAAAAACTCATATAGCACTTTAAATTTAGCCTGGTTACAATTTAACAGCAGCAAACCTTGGTTTACTGCAAAACTCAAGCAGCTTTATCAAGCCAAGGAAGCTGCCTATAGTGGGAAGTCTGCCTATAAGTTGGGATAGAACACTGTTTAGACAGGCAAGGAACGCACTGACAAACATGAGATTGGCTAAAAAGAATTGCTCTGATAAGCTGAAAAAATCAGTTTTTAGCCAATGACCCTGCATCAATGTGGAAAGGACTACAAAATATTAAAAGTTACAGGAGACCATCCCCCCACATTGCAGTAAATTACCTGCCTTTATTTGGATTTTCAACAAATTATTAGTGTTGTGTGAAGTTCCCTTATGCTTCAAACAAGCCACAATCATACCAGTCCCCCAAAAAACAGTATAACAGGACTCAATGACAACAGGCCTGTTGCTCCTACATCTGTGGTCATGAAGACCTTTAAGATCTTGGTGTTAGCTCACCTGAAGGACATCACAGCTCCTTTGTTGGACCCCTTTCTATGTGCTTATCGAGACAACCGGTCAATGGATGTTGTAGTCAACATGGGTCTGGCCGATATCCTGCAACATCTTGGTTGTGGACTTCAATTATGCATTCAAAACAATTATCCCAGAATTTCTCCACTCAAAACTAACCCAGCTTTCTGCCCCCGCCTCCACCTGTCAATGGGTCACCAGTTTCCTGACCAATAGAAAACAGCAGGTGAAACAGGGAAGGAACTTACATCTACCTATCGCACAATCAACACGGGCAACCCCAGCAAAGTGTGCTCTCCCCACTGCTCTTCTCCTTCTACACTAATGACTGCAAATCGAAGACCCCTCTATCAAATTTGCTTATCTTATCAAATATGTGGATGATACAACCATTGGCCTCATCAGGAATGGTGATAAGTCTGCATACAGATGGGAGATTGAGCAGTTTGCCCTTTGGTATACTCAGAACAATCTGGCGCTAAACACTCCCAAACTATGTTGATGGCAGTGAACTTTAGGAGAGGTTCCATAATATTATCCCTCTTCTCTATACTTAATACTGCTTTGACAGTTGTGGAAAGGTTCATATTTCTGGGATCCATAATCTCCCAAGACTTGAAATGGGAGACCAATATAGGTTCCATCATAAAAAGGCACAACAGCAAATATACTTCCTGCAACAGATGAAGAAATTTAATGTTCCACAGGAATTTCTGTTTCAGTTCTACACAGCAGTCATTGAGTCTGTTCTCAGCTCATCCATAACAATGTGGTTCAGACTAAACATGACAAAAATAAGCTACAATGAATAGTCAGGTGTGTCGAAAATATCACTGATGCCAGTCTGCCCACCTTACAGGGCCTGTACTATTCCAGAGTCATGAAACAGGCATTGACCCCTCACATCCAAGCCACAACCTTTTTTAAATCCTTCTGTTGGTCAGGCATTATACTGTAGATTAATATATACCAAAACAAGCAGATATAAGAGCAGTTTTTTTTTTTTTTACCACAGGCCATCACGCTCACAAATGTTTAATTCGGCTTAATCAGGAGGGCCACTATACCCCCTAGGCCTCCCAAGGTCTTGCAATACTGTTTACATATTGTTAATACTTGTTTTTCAGTGTTAATTTCGGTATTCCTTGCACTGAGTTGCACTCTGCACTTTGTATACATAAATATATTTACATTCTCTGTCTTGTTTTTAATCTTAGGTGTGTGATTAACTGTCGTGTGTATGTCGATTAAGCAACTTATACTTGGAGAGTCAAATTCCTTGTATGTGTGCGTACTTGGCCAATAAATGTGATTTTGATTCTGATCTTTTCTCATAAATATTTAAAGGTCCAAAACCTTCATGGACATTCTAATAGTACATGACAGACAACACTGCGCAGAAAGAGGTCATTACTGTAGTGTTAACTGTGTAATGGCACTGGTTTAGTCGCACAGCCATAGGCCAAGAACAGTAAAACTTGTGTTGTCATAACAATAATCAGAACAATATACTTATCTTCAATCATTTGCGAAACTGTAACCCATTTATCCAAATATGGGGAGGAACAGGTTGTCCTGGGCATCTGTGGGTACAAGTTGATAACCAGCTCTAGATGAGTGTTGTTCCATCACAGGACACACTCATATGTACTCATTACTGGGACACTTTACAGTATTTACAGTATTTACTTTATACAGTATGTGTAATACAACCAACAATAATGCATTGTGCAATACTGGTACATCAGAACCTCTAACAGGAGAAGGCTTTATTGTAATGTTGGCTCTTAAGCCACTCTTTACATTTGATGACAGATTTTTCATTTTTCAGATTTACTGGCAGATCATTCCAGTGCCCTTTAAGTAAATGGATATATTTGGTACCCAGTAGTAAATGTATGATTGTATGATATGGAGAGTTACAAATTAACATGCTACTCGCTACTCTCCAATTATAAAGGTTGTTGCGAGACTGTGTTGTTCATTTTTTTATTTCTTCATCTTCATAACTTTACATTAATGATATAGTAGTCAAGAGCTTATTTGATATTTGATATTCTAATTCTAAAGTATGCTCACTAAACATATCTGGAAATTTTAGCTCCAAACTTGCTATCTTGTCTGTTCTAAAATAAAGCTACTTATTATACAGGGGTGGAGTTTAACATAAAACCACAATTTTGTCTCTTACACAACCATGTTAGTAGGACAATGTTAGACTTGCTGTTCTAAATGAAAGATTCAAGTCAACAGAAGAATGTTTTTCTTGCATATTTCTGTGCTGTGTTTTGCAATTTTAGCTATGCACTCTACTGCAGAAAGGATGTCTGCAATGCCCTGTGGATGGCATTGACAGTTTTGTGCTGTTTTCTCCAGTTCAGTACTTGGATATGTGGACTGATGCCTTCAAATGTTTTGGAGTTGTATTTGAAGGTGTTCCCGGTAGGCAGACTGGAGCAAAAGCAAAGTGGAATGAAAAAGCAGTAAATTTAAGAAAGGAAAAACAACTGCTTGAATAGCAATATGGTTCTTATTGTGAAACTCTATATTCTGAATGAATGTTGCCTTTTTAGTTAAGTATGCACAGTGTATGTAATACAGAAGGCAACAAAAAAATCAATCAAGAGGCAAAGATGGTGCCAATCTTTCCTTACTAGTCATCAGTTAGACCTGACTTCCTTATTCTTGGTAATATTCTGCAGCTCCATCGAAGGATTTCCCAGGCTTTACCAATGCAGTTCAGGCATAAAATTTCCTTCAGTTTCCTCCAAGTAGGCACAACCAGATACATTCTCTCCTGGATGCCACTCGACTGCTCAACTGCTTCCTTTCAGTCTAGAGAATCAGTTGGATTGTCCTGATGTTTACTAATTTTATTTTATTTTTTTTTGCTATAAGAGATATACTGACCAGATGAAAACTTAAAATGTTTACTTTGTTTTGTTTTCAAGTGGTTAGCATTGCATACATCATGGATTATTGCAAAATCAAAAGGTATTGCTGAATTTATTAAAGCAATCCTGATTTTGTTTTTTCTAATTAAAAATCGTAACCAGTTTTAGATATTTTATCATTACTTTTAAACATGACATTCACTTACATTTTCTGATGACAATATTTTATTTAATATGATCAGGTAAAACTAAAACAACGCTTACATGTAATAAATAGCAGTGCTACAGTATATAAAGACATAAATAACACTACATTACAACACATAGCTCTTAGTCCTGTGTGTTACCACTAGAGCTGTAGCAAAGCCAACTCAGTCAAACAGATAAAATAAATCAAAGGAGCTGGAGTCAGTGAAAACCAGGGCTGCCCATCTTTCAAGGATGTATTTGTTTAAATTACCTGCAATCTATTCAGGCATGTTTGACTTTGCCAGCTCTATCACAGGGTTAATTTGAGTCACAGTGCATACAGGCAGCGTCATATAAAAGGTAGGAACAACATACTTTGTACAGTACATTCTCTCATACTAGCTAATTTTACAGAAACAATTCTACTAAAACAAACATATTTGGGTGTATGGGGAAACTACAATACCCAGGAGAATTCCACACAGGGAAATTCAGCTGAGACAGTAGTGGCCTGTGATGTGAACCAGGGTCTTTTTATTTGTAAGGTAGCAACTCCAACTTGTTGTCCACTGTTCCACTACTGCAGTATTTGCCTTTGGCGTTAACTTGTTGCATGTACAGTGTATTGGCATGGCTAAGTAAATGGACTCTAAACCACAAGGGTGCTTCTTTGATCCCACATTTGAATCAACACATCCTGAGCAAGCCACCTAACCTGTCTGTATAGTAAATGTTAAATGATGCATGTAACCAGTTATACTCTGTATCTGGACCTGTAAAGTGCTTTGGGATGCACTATGTCAAATAAAGATTACGGTATTTGTGAGTTTTACACATACACAATATTCCACAGCAATTGTAACAATTTAAGGTTGTTAGTATTTTGACCTCCGGGGATGTGAATTTTAGACCCATGCCAGTCATTGTCAACCTTAGGTTTGCACATTCTAATTGTGTTGGTGTTGGTTTCTTCTGGATACTCAGCATTGAAGGTGCATGATAGTTTAATTACTGGTTTTAACTTACCCCTCTGTGAGTCTGCACTGCAATCCAGGGTTGGGTCATGTATTGAGCAAATGTTGCTGGGATAGGCTCTTAAAGACACTCTAATAAAAAGGCAAGTACAGAAAATGGGTGGACTGACTAATCTAATTGTAATGTATTATATGCAATATCTTGATTTTACTTAGAAATTTTCTGAGTGTGAGTCATAACATGCTTTATTAGGCTGCTGTACTTAGATATATGTTTGTTAGTTAAATAAAAACGTGGATTTCCTTACATTTCCGGTTGTCAGCTACATTATTAAATATGAATGCCGTAATATTATCATGTTTAAAGGATATGATATCCAGAGTGTAATAATAACAAGTCAAGTTGGGGAGCATGCACTGGTACAGTGCGTTGCTGCACCCACTACATGACGAAACAACTCGGGATCCCGGTGTGCAAACCCTCAGGCAGACACGCGGTCCAGTCCCACCCTCCGGAAATGACCTTCTATCTGCCATAGCCAGGTGTTATGTGGGCAACCCCTTGGCCTGGTCCAGCTACTCGTGTCCTCAACAATGAGGATCTTATGAGCCGGATCACCCTCGGGGAAATGCGCCACATGGCCTTAGTAACGTAACTGATGCTCCCTCACAATGCAGGTAATGTGCCTCATTCGGGACTCCATGAGCAACCGCTCATTCGACACAAAGTCAAACCAACAGTACCCAAGGATTTTCCGGAGAGACACAGTACCAAAGGAGTCCAGTCTTCGTCTCAGGTCACTGAATAGCATCCATGTCTAACAGCCATATTGCAAGACAGGGAGCACCAGGACTCTAAAGACTTGGACCTTCATCTTTTTGCATAGATATCGGGAGTGCTACACACCCCTTTCCAGTGACCTCATGACCCCCCATGCTCTCCCAATCCATCTACTGACTTCACAGGAAGAGTCACCAGAGACATGAATGTCACTGCCAAGGTAAGTAAACCTTATAACAATGGTAAAAAATTGTTGCTGTAATCTTGTTGTGCTGAAAGTGTAAAGGGATAATCTAAATATTAGAAAGGAAACGATGAATGTTACTGCCTATCTTCTTTGTTGTTCTGTTTTGGTGGTAAATCCTCCAAAATCTTACTCAACCAACATGGACCATCAAAACCTAAAAGAAGAGCTGTACATTTCCAATATGTTCATTCATTCATTTCCCCAACCTACTCTTTCTGATACAAGGTTGTTGTTGCAATTGTGTTTTTATTTATTTTATTTATTTATTTTTGCTTATGTTATTGAAAAGAGTTACTGCATATGAGTTTATTGATATTATGGTTTTCTAGGCTGCAGAATCAATTGCCAGTGTTTTTTGTTTCAGTTTCATTTTGTTGAGTACTTCCATTTTGTGCTGTGGTTTTCACCAAACCACTAAAGAGTTTGACTGGAAATTGCATGATAAGGTGACACTGCTGTTGTGACAGAATAAAAGTTCAGTCTCATATATTTCTCAATTATCCAATATTTTGACAAAAACTGGCAGATTTACAACTGTGTTTTATTTTTGACTTCCTGGTAAAAAAAAGATTTGTTTACAGCTTCAACTAGACTTTAAGCTTTTGTTTGTTTATGAGCTTGATTATTACCTCACATTTATTCTTCTGGTCCATATTTCAGATCCAATCTACCTCGGAGAACAGTTGTGAGGAGTAAGTCTGGCATTTAATTGCTGGCCACTTAAACTTTTAGACCATACTGTTACACCATTAAAACATTAGATTAAATAAACAAATAAAATGTTTTGGGACATCTAACATCATAAACTAGCCAGAAGAATAGATGACAGTATCCAGCAAAGTATACACTTAAATTGTGTGTTCAGCTTACTTTTGAAAACAATATTAATTAAAAGAAGCCAATGAAATGTCACATTGTTGTCTCTGATCACCTTTCTGTGAGGTATTTGTTTCTAGTTATGGACAATAGCAGATTGTATTTGGCTGTCATCTGGAGTGTTAAGATTTCTTCAATACCATATACAGTATACTCGAATATAAGTCGGGTCTTGAAACCCAAAAAATCGATCATACAATCAGACCCTGACTTATATGTACTTTCAAAAATGTGAAACTTATTTATTTTATTTTTTTACATCTTCTTGCTTCCTCCAATCTCACATCAGTTTCTCAGACACATCGATATTTGGTTGCAGCAGTGCAATTCCAATTTCTTTCGCCACTTCAATGATTTTTAATTTAAAACCAGCTTCATATTTTCTTCTGATCGTACGCTCCATCGTAGATAAGGGATGCTCTTACAATAAAGGTGTATGAGGGTGAGAGATACAAAAAACACAAATCAGTGCAAACGTTACTTTGGAATAGTTTGGGTATTACTGTATGGTCACATAGGCACAATACATAGAAAAATAAGGCAGTGTCCTCCGTGGTTACTCTCTCAGGTTGGCTTTAGCATTTAATAATCTCTTGGGCCAATAGCGTGAGTTTTCCACATTCTACTAATATGACCGACATTATAAAATACTGTAAATTATATGGTAAAATCAAGCCCCAACTTATCCATGGGAGAATTTTAACCCCTTATAACCTCACATCTGTAAATGTGTGACAGCTTATACTAATAGAATATTATGGTTCAGTTTTATAACTAGTGTTATACAATACATAGTTCCATTCACATTATATGTTTTTTGACATATGAATTAAAGAATGGTAAAATGACTTTGACAGGAAACAAACTAAAACAAGGTGATTTTTTTATGAAAATGATAGTGTTTAGTTACAATTTATTTGGTGACATGAACAAAACTAAAAAATAAAGGAGTAAATGCAGCATTTGGAAATGTTTGGGCACATTACAATGTCCATACTTAGTAGCACCCCCTTTGGCAACAATCACAGCCAATTCCGTCAAACAGATAAAATAAGACAAAGGAGCTGGAGTCAGTGAAAACATCTTTTGTAGCCAGCTATGACACGTTGAATTCTTGTTTTCAAACTTTCCTCCCATTCTTCCTTGCAGATCGCTTTATAGCTGTGAGATATTATTGGACTGTCTTTATGCACAGAACATTTAAAAGCTATCCACTGTCACAAAAATGACACAGACTCATCAAGAAGGTTTGGGGCAGCCACCCGTAAATTTGGTTTCCTTGCTGCAAAGGTTTAAATAAATGACAACACTGATGTGCACAAAATGGAGTCCAAAACAGAAGTGAGGGAATAGGGGAAATGGTAGAGGCTTTTAAAGGTCAGGTTAGCAAGTGACGTCAAAGGGGCCGGGATCGAAAAAGGTCTTCAACCATAGGCTCGGGCCCGGACATGACATCAAGGAGTCCGGAGCCGGCAAGGCCTTCCTCTATAGGTCCGGACCCGGAAGTGACGTCAACAGGGCCAGGTGGAATCTCCCGTGAATGGTCTGCAGGAAAGCGAATAAAAGAGTCAGTGCACTCTGCCACATCCCGGTCAGATTCAGAATTGCTCTCACTCAATTCCTTTAGCTGCCTCCCATATGCACGTGTGTGACACCACACATTTCCAATGATGTTAATGTCTGGGGACTGTGAAGGCCATTGTAAAACCTTCACCTCGTGCTTCTTGAAGTACTTCACAAGTAGATTTAGAAAGTATGTTAAATTGTTGACTTGTTTTAGAATCAATTCTTTCTTTCAGGTTTTTTTTCCTGATATTTTGTGGAACCCATTCTCCACTGTACTCACACAAAGTTTTCTGTGCCATAGGCTGCCACACAATCTCAAGGCAGTCTTTTCTTTAAATGCA
Source organism: Polypterus senegalus (assembly GCF_016835505.1). Classification (NCBI taxonomy): domain Eukaryota; kingdom Metazoa; phylum Chordata; class Cladistia; order Polypteriformes; family Polypteridae; genus Polypterus; species Polypterus senegalus. Next base: position 179,719,510 of record NC_053156.1, on the reverse strand, counting down.
GCTCCGCTTTATCTTACATATCTTTTCTAATATAACATATCTTTTTTTCTTTTGGTGAAAGAGTTTGATTTTAACACCATGTCTTCACAGCATTTGATTCTAAAATTTATCTGACTTATGCAGATGCTGTTTTATATATTTACAATATGTTTTTTGCAATGAAGTTACATGTAAGGTGTTCCCTTGATGGCTTTTTTATGTAGGACATGTCCTTGCAGCTAAGCCTGCATTCAGGTCCCTTGCAGTCAAATGGGGGTTTCGCTACTTGTTCAGTATGCATATTGTTTTATCTGTCTGTCTGTTCTTTTGGTCAGCAATTTCATGTTCAAAAGCTCTTGTGGATAAAAACCTGACAGAGGAAAGAAATTGCAAAGGAATTGCAGGTACAGCACAATTCCTCAAAGTCTGCCTTTATAAAGCAGGCACTAGTTCAGCACTCAGCTCTAAGAGGATAACTCTTAGAAACTGAAATAAACCTAAAAGTCAGTCATCATCATGTGTAAATATGTGCTCTCTTCTAACTCTTCCATTTGTGATGTTTTCTAACAATGCTAAAGCAGCAATAGTAGTTGGAATAGTTTGGCCATTCCGTGCACCTTTATATCATTACAGAATGTTTACATTTAGATAAATTAAATTTGTAAATGATATGCAATTAATTTCAATGTATTTGATAAATACTACGTCATTAATACAAATCTAAAAAAGAAAAGGACATTACACAGAAACAGTAGCACTGCTTTGATGCTGGGTGCCACACATTTCCAAAACTGAGCAGAAACTTGCTTACACACACCGTAAAAATCTGTGTGGCTTTATGCCAAGCTCAGTTTTTATACATCTCGAAGTGAGCATTTAAACAGGCATATGCAACATTTTTGTGCATAAGCACAATTTATACATGATTTATACAGTTGCTTAGAAGAGCCAATTGTTGAATGTTGTCCACTTTTTGAGTCAAAGAATTCATTAGGTTCTATAACAGTCATTGATAAATCCTAATAACAGTACTTGACCAGACTGTGCTAATGTGCTAAGCCAGACCAGACTAACTATCTAAGGAGTTCACAGACCTTTCAACTGAAAGGGTGCCCAAACTTTTGCAAATGCCACATTTACTATCTTTTTTAATTTCATCAAATAAACTATAACTGTACATTAACATTTTCATAAATATTGCCATTTTTTGGAGTTTCTTTTCTGTCAAAGTTATATTTACTAGTTTTTACTACAAATGTCAACAAAATATGTAATTTGGCCAATGGTGTCCAATATTTTACATGTAAGTGTGTCAGTTAAATTATACAATACATTTATAATGCAATTGGGCTCAAAGAGCACAGGAAATTAATAATTACTGCTTACTGTATTCTTCATCTCCAGCTTCTATAAGAAAATGGAAATTCATTTGGATAAGTCATAAATGTATCCTCCAGATGTATCTGTGGCATCCTAGTGAAAGCTCAATACTGCTTTATTACAAGGTCTTGTATACATTATAGATTTCAATGAACTGAACAAAAACATGAAAACAGCACTAAACTGGCCTTGCTTATAGTAACAACCTACAACCTTGGAAAAGTAGACTTTAAACAGATACAGAAAACAAATTCAAGTAAAAAGACAAACAAAATTACTGCTTAAAGACATCAACATCTTGCCCAGCATGGCGGTCGTTTCAATTAAGAGTGAATACAACCAACATTCATCCAGTTGAGCTTTGTTCATGTACATGTCCAAAATTTTATTAAGATGTAAATGATTCCAGGAACTGACTTTGAGTTTTGTTTTGACTTCCTAATTTTATGAGTTTAGGTTTATATTATCATTACTATCACATGCACAGAATGCAGTTAAATTCTCACTTGCACGTGCAGTTCATCATGTAAGATGCTACCACTCTCCAGCAATATTATTAGTGATGTAAAACTAACTTACCTTAATACAGTACTTGTGTCTTTCTTACCTGTGAAATTTCAGAAATAAACTAAATATACAGTAGTTTGGGAGAGAAAACATCAAAAAACTATGGTAAACAAACCAAACTCAAAATACACAGATGTTGACATTAAATATCATTTCTTTTGGTTTAAACCCTCCTTGTCGACATTCACCATTAAGTTACATTGTGTCAAAACAAAACATCTCTGCCAATCAAATTCAACATATTCAAATCAAATTCAAAATTATGGAGTTTATTCAATGAGTTATTTGAGTTTGTTGATCAGACTTTGTTCATGAACTACAATGAATAAAGTTAAAGCGGTAAAAAAATAGTTCACCACTTTGGCAATTAAATACAAAACAAAAAGGTCAAACTCGCTTAACAGGAAGTAGCAAAAGAGATAAAACATATATGCCCAATTTCTGCAGCCAAATGTCAAAACTGTCTTCTTCAGATCAGGACTAAAAAGAAAGACAAAGATTCATGTGAACAGATCAAATATCAATGTTCATTCAGAATTCTTGGCAAAGGATCAGAATGAAGAAATATGCAAAGAAAGGCTCTGAGTTAAAAAAAAAAAAAAGACAGAGCTTAGTAAGCGTAGTTTGTAACTAGATGCATAACACCAAATACCACAATTATAACATACTAGAGAAGCAAATGTAGAATTTTAACCAATATAGAAGAACACTTAAGGCATGTTTCCTTAATAAGATTCCTGAAAATGGCCAGAGCTCATAGACACAAGAAAATGTCTAACATAATCTACTGATTGATGTGCAAGCAGCTAGATGTCCTAGTGCCAAAAAAGTGGTATATATTTGTACCAGAGACAATCATAAGCATCATGTGGAACATGTTCATTCAATCAGATTGCATCATGTTAGGGAGACTGGTCCTCATGTCAAAGTAAAGGCTATGTTTATGACATTTTATAGTGAAAAAATTCAAAAGTTGTCAAGTAAGGGATCTGGAAATTGAATTCAGTAGGATGAGGAACACAAAGTTAGGAATAGCAGTATTAGTACTGTATTAGTAAGGCTAAACACTATTACGAAAATATTCAGAAATAACCTTGAGCCCCTTGTAAAAGTGAGGGATTTGAGGATGCATAGGAAGCAAAGACACAAATATAATAGAGAGTACTCATTTTTTTATACCCCAAACAGCTAAGGGAGACCCCATAGCTTTACAACACATCTCCAGAAGAATATGCTCCATTGCTGTTCATCTGTCTGCCTGTCTTTGGCAAGAATTACACTCTTTAGTGCCTGTGTAATGTTTATACAGTGGTGTGAAAAACTATTTGCCCCCTTCCTGATTTCTTCTTCTTTTGCATGTTTGTCACACAAAATGTTTCTGATCATCAAACACATTTAACCATTAGTCAAATATAACACAAGTAAACACAAAATGCAGTTTTTAAATTATGTTTTTTATTATTTAGGGAGAAAAAAAATCCAAACCTATATGGCCCTGTGTGAAAAAGTAATTGCCCGTGTATCACACCTGAGTTCAATTTCCGTAGCCAACCCCAGGCCTGATTACTGCCACACCTGTTTCAATCAAGAAATCACTTAAATAGGAGCTGCCTGACACAGAGAAGTAGACCAAAAGCACCTCAAAAGCTAGACACCATGCCAAGATCCAAAGAAATTCAGGAACAAATGAGAACAGAAGTAATTGAGATCTATCAGTCTGGTAAAGGTTATAAAGCCATTTCTAAAGCTTTGGGACTCCAGCGAACCACAGTGAGAGCCATTATCCACAAATGGCAAAAACATGGAACAGTGGTGAACCTTCACAGGAGTGGCCGGCCGACCAAAATTACCCCAAGAGCGCAGAGGCGACTCATCCGAGAGGTCACAAAAGACCCCAGGACAACGTCTAAAGAACTGCAGTCCTCACTTGCCTCAATTAAGGTCAGTGTTCATGACTCCACCATAAGAAAGAGACTGGGCAAAAACGGCCTGCATGGCAGATTTCCAAGACGCAAAACCACTGTTAAGCAAAAAGAACATTAGGGCTCGTCTCAATTTTGCTAAGAAACATCTCAATGATTGCCAAGACTTTTGGGAAAATACCTTGTGGACTGATGAGACAAAAGTTGAACTTTTTGGAAGGCAAATGTCCCGTTACATCTGGCGTAAAAGGAACACAGCATTTCAGAAAAAGAACATCATACCAACAGTAAAATATGGTGGTGATAGTGTGATGGTCTAGGGTTGTTTTGCTGCTTCAGGACCTGGAAGGCTTGCTGTGATAGATGGAACCATGAATTCTACTGTCTACCAAAAAATCCTGAAGGAGAATGTCAGGCCATCTGTTCGTCAACTCAAGCTGAAGCGATCTTGGGTGCTGCAACAGGACAATGACCCAAAACACACCAGCAAATCCACCTCTGAATGGCTGAAGAAAAACAAAATGGAGACTTTGGAGTGGCCTAGTCAAAGTCCTGACCTGAATCCAATTGAGATGCTATGGCATGACCTTAAAAAGGCGGTTCATGCTAGAAAACCCTCAAATAAAGCTGAATTACAACAATTCTGCAAAGATGAGTGGGCCAAAATTCCTCCAGAGCGCTGTAAAAGACTCATTGCAAGTTATCGCAAACGCTTGATTGCAGTTATTGCTGCTAAGGGTGGCCCAACCAGTTATTAGGTTCAGGGGGCAATTACTTTTTCACACAGGGCCATGTAGGTTTGGATTTTTTCTCCCTAAATAATAAAACCATCATTTAAAAACTGCATTTTGTGTTTACTTGTGTTATATTTGACTAATGGTTAAATGTGTTTGATGATCAGAAACATTTTGTGTGACAAACATGCAAAAGAATAAGAAATCAGGAAGGGGGCAAATAGTTTTTCACACCACTGTAGTCTACACTATGTCAGCATAATTCTAACAATTTCATTTTTGTTGTATATATGAATGGCTGACAACTACTCTCTTCTGGGCTTCATGCCCATTTATGCAACTCATATTTATAAGATGCCATCCCTAACCAACCTGCATTCATCACTCTTTTAATAGTGAAAGTCTCAGAATCTTCCAGCCTTTTTTCTGTATCTCAGTTGAAGCTGTAGTTCTGAAAATCTCACAGATGTATAGCATTAAAGGGTGAGGTAGATTACTTTTGGTTTTTAGTAGGAATTTTGCAAAAATGGTTTAAATATAGTAAAAGGTAAATGCAAAATAAAAAATATATTTATATCTGTTTATATGTGTGCATGCTAAATCAATTCCTATTTGTTTTAGCAGTTTTTAAGTTTTTTATTTATATTAATTTTCCATTCTTTACAATATGAAAACATTTCAAGCACCAAGACAAGTAAAACCTGTTTAAAATCACTGTACCTGTTTTTCTCTGTGTTTGTAATTACTGCAACAATTAATTCTTGTTGGTTAGTGTGTAGAAAAAAATGAGAAGTTTCTGCAGGTGAAACTATTATAATTTGAATGATTACATTACACAATTTCCTTGCTGCAGTAGAATTAAAATAACAAGCTAGTCTATTTCTACAAGAACAGCCAGCAACTGCAGAATTCTTTTTGAGAACTTAAAAAAGGTAAAGAAATTGGAATTATTTCCTTTTAGGAGTTAAGTTAGAGTGGAACTTGTTGCATTGTTCAAATTCCAACTTCTTTGTCTCTGTTTAATGGAGAAACAGGATTAATGTAGACAGTGATCCTGTGGTTCTAATAAAACAATGCCTTGAGTACAGGCTTTCACTGGTGTAGGTGCCAGATAAGGGCACCACCCCCGCAAATAAATCTCCATCATATTCTATTTAAAGAGTTACTGTCTGACTGATAGTCGGCTGAACTCATGTCAAATTACATAGGCAAACTAGAAGCTTGGAGCTTCAGTCATCTGTGGCCATGCATAACCAGGAATGTGCCTTACCACATAATTTTACACAGCGCCACTGGTCAGACCTCCCCACAAAAATGTAACTAGTTCCATTTTGGTGTAGTTATTGTTACAAAAGACAGCCTATGACAGAACCTAGCACTTCACATATGAGCTGCTTTTTCATCATTTAGTATATATAGGATGGAGGGTTGTCAGGGGCATATTTTCTACAAGGACAGCACAAAAGAGAATGCAGGCCCACCATGTGCCTTAGAGAGGAACAGAAGTCAACATTGGCAATTAGAATATGTCTCAGCATGGCAGGGTAGACAGACCCTTCATTTACTGTGGATATCCCAGAAGAAACACTTTAAGGACACAAGAGTGAAAAAGATGGCACACTGAGTATGGTGACCATTTAGTTTTAGGGTTTGTCCCCAACCTTTGAAATAATTTTAATCCTCAAGGTTTTGAAGACTTCAAGACTTTGAAGACTTGAAGCTTTTTACACACCCCTTAACATTCAAGAGGGAAGTTTATTACAGGCTCACTGGCATGAAGAAGAGTGACCTGCTACCACAAGTTACAGATGAATTATTATGCAGAGAATAGAAAATTAAATGTAAGTCACAATCAATACCTAATCCAAAAAAAGAAACCAAAAATGGAAGTTGAAAATACATAGCAATGACCTTTAACTACAAAATCCTAACAAACAAAAGCACACTCACTCTCAGGGATGTTTAATGATTTATCTGCAAATACTGGGGAGGAATAAACAACTGTGCCAGCATTTAAAGAGTGGCACTAACAATGACTATTGGGACTATGCTCCCTACCAGCCTGGTGCTGTATCTAGGCAATGGAGCCAAAAGATGTCTATGTCCAAGGAAAAGATGCAAAACATAATCAACATATATAATTAGTATTCAAATAAAAATAAGAATTCTGTATATAACAAAATAAACAAAAAAAACAAAGCCAGGCAAAAAGAACATAATAGAAGCAAAAAGAAAATTATAATAGATGTAACTTTTATTTGTCTTCATTGAGAAATTTGGATTTTACAGAAGTTCATTAGCCTTATTTAGACATATATCCATTGATATAAAGGAGCCCCAGGAGCATTTCCTGACACACCTCTACTGAATAATTTGTTGGCTGAAAGTACTTCGGCAGGGTTACATCAGAAAGGGCATCTGGTACAAAATTTTGCCAAATCAATATGTGGACAACAATACAAATTTCCATACCGGATCAGTCGAGCCCTGGGTTAACAACATCTACCATCCAGTACTGTTAGTCAACAGGGTGCTGGCGGAAATTTGGCTACTGTTGGAAGAAGAAGAAGAAGGAGAAGAACGGGGGTGGGGAAAGAAGGTTGGGGAGACGTGTCCGGAGGCAGGAGGAGAGGAGAAAGGTAAAGAGAGTGAAACTGAGGGTAGGAACTTTGCATGTTGGCAGTATGACTGGTAAGGGGAGAGAGTTAGCAGATATAATGGAGAGAAGGAATGTTGATATATTGTGTGTTTAAGAGACTAAATGGAGTAAGACCAGGTGGATCGGAGGTGGATTCAAATTTTTCTAACATGGTGTGGATAGGAGGAGAAATGGAGTTGGGGTTATTCTGAAGGAACTGTATGTCAAGAGTGTTTTGGAGGTGAAAAGAGTGTCAGACAGAGTAATGATTATGAAGCTGGAAATTGGAGGTGTGATGAAAAATGTTGGGTGTGCAATGGATGAGAAAGAAGATTTTTGGAGTGAGTTGAATGAAGTGATGAACAGTGTACCCAAGAGACAGAAAGTGGTGATTGGAGGGGATTTCAATGGACATATTGGTGAAGGGAACAGAGGAGACGAGGAGGTGATGGGTAAGTATGGTGTCAAGGAGAGGAATGAAGAAGGTCATAGGATAGTGGATTTTGACAAAAGGATGGACATGGCTGTGGTGAATATGTATTTTAAGAAGAGGGAGGAGCATAGGGTTAAGTACAAGAGTGGAGGAAGATGCACAGGTATCTTACATACTATGCAGAAGAGTCAATCTGAAGGAGATTGAAGACTGCAAAGTAGTGGCAGGGGAAAGTGTATTCAAGCAGCATAGGATGGTGGTCTGCAGGATGACTTTGGAGATCAATAAGAGGAAGAGAGTGAGGGCAGAGCCAAGGATCAAATGGTGGAAGTTGAAAAAGGAAGACTGCCATTTTGAGTTTAGGGAGAATGTGAGACAGGCACTGGGTGGTAGTAAAGAATTACCAGACAGTTGGAAAACTACAGCAGATGTAGTAAGGGTGACAGCAAGAAGGGTGCTTGGCGTGATATCTGGACAGAGCAAGGAGTAAATGGAAACCTGGTGGTTGAATGGGGAAGTACAGGAGAGTATGCAGAGGAAGAGGATGGCAAAATAGAAGTGGGATAGTCAGAGAGATGCAGAAAGTAGATGAGTACAGGGAGATAAGGCACAAAGTGAAGAGGGAGGTGGCGAAGGCTAAAAAAGCCGTATAATGAGTTGTATGAGAGGTTGGGCACTAAGGAGAGAGAAAAGGACCTGTACCGATTGGCTAGACAGAGCTGGGAAAGATGTGCAGCAGCTTAATGGTAATAAAGGATAAAGATGGAAACGTACTCACAAGTGAGGAGAGTTTGTTGACCAGATTGAAAGAGTACTTTGAGAGACTGATGAATGAAGAGAACGAGAGAGAGATCCTCAAATGAACACTTTAAAACACTGCTGAAAACACATTACTTTAACATGGCCTTTTTACAACTTCACTTTAACTTAATCCTGATACTCTGTATGTTCAATTTCCTCATAATAATTACTCATGGTGGCTCTAAAATCCGTACTGACCCCTACTCTCTTTTTCCGGTTTCTTTGTGGTGGTGGCCTGCACCACCTCCACCTACTCAAAGCTTCATGATGCTCCAACAATGATGGATGGATTAAAAGGCAGAAGTCTACGTGACCATCATCATCAAGTCCTTCCGTGAGAACCCTAAATCCAAAGAGGACTGTTTCATTTATGTTAGGTAGAATGCCCAGAGGGGACTCGGCAGTCTAATGGTCTGGAATCCCTACAGATTTTATTTTTTTCTCCAGCCATCTGGAGTTTTGTTGGTTTTTTCTGTCCACCCTGGCCATTGGACCTTACTCTTATTCTATGTTAATTAATGTTGACTTATTTTATTTTCTTACTGTGTCTTTTATTTTTCTATTCTTGATTATGTAAAGTACTTTGAGTTACTGTTTGTATGAAAATGTGCTATATAAATAAATGTTGTTGTTGTTGTTGAAGAGGTTGGATGATGTGAATCAGGAAGTGCAATGGATTAGGAAAGAGGAAGTAACGACAGCTATGAAGAGGGTGAAGAATGGAAAGGCCGTTGGTCCAGATGACATACCTGTGGAAGCATGGAGGTGTTTAGGAGAGATGGCAAAGGAGTTTTTAACCAGATTGTTTAATGGAATCTTGGAAAGTGAGAAGATGCCTGAGGAGTGGAGAAAATGTGTACTGGTGCCGATACTTAAGAATAAGGGGGATGTGCAGGACTGTAGTAACTACTGGGGGACAAAATTGATGAGCCACAGCATGAAGTTATGGGAAAGAGTAGTGGAAGCTAGGTTAAGAAGTGAGGTGATGATTAGTAAGGAGCAGTATGGTTTCATGCCAAGAAATAGCACCACAGATGCAATGTTTGCTCTGAGGGTGTTGATGGAGAAGTGATTTGGCTATAAATTATTATAACGTAGTTCTGATGGGGGATTTTAATGTACACATTGATGTGGAAACTGACACTTTTAGCAAATGTTTTACTCATTTGTTAAGTTCAGTAGGATTCTGTCAGATTGTCAAAGGTCCAACTCATAATCATAACCACACATTAGATTTAATTATAACTTACAAAGTTGAAATTCAAAATTTAAATATTGCTCAATTAAATGAAGTCCTTTCTGATCACTTCTTAATTACATTTGATTTATTTCTGCCCATGCCAACGCACTCACAGATTAAAACAAAGACAGTGCGACATCTAGATTGTAATTCTGCTTCAAAATTTATAGATACCTTGAGTAAGTCGAGTGTAATTGTGGAAAACAATTTAGATCAGCTAACATCACATTATAATGTGACCTTGAGAGATGCTCTGGACACAGTGGCTCCCCTTAAAACAAAAGTGATCAAAGCACATAGAAACTCTCCCTGGTTTAATGAAAATACTCGAGCTCTTAAATTAGAGTGTTGAAAACTGGAGCGCAGATGGAGAACAACAAAGCTACATGTCTTTCAAATTGCATGGACAGAGAGTGTTAATAAATATAAAAAAGCCCTCTTTAAAGCTCGCTCAGAATACTATTCTACATTAATAGATAGCAATAATTAAAATCCTTGGGTACTGTTTAGAACAGTGGCTAAATTAACAAATGGGAATTCAGATCAACAGTGCAAAATACCAACAGATATTAGCAGTACAGACTTTATGAACTTCTTCAATGAGAAAATTAAAAATATAAGATCCCAGATCTCAGCATCACAGTACAAACCAAATACTAGCTTAGCAGACCCTGCCGCACATTGCATTCAGCACTTTAGTAATTTTAATCCTGTAACTGAGCAGGAAGTCTTAACTTTAATTACTAAAATGAAGCCCACTACTTGTTCCCTAGATCCAGTGCCAACAAAACTAGTAAAAAGTGCAATGGATGTTCTTGCAGCCTATTCTAACCATTATCAATAGTTCATTACTGCATGGCACGTACCTGATGCACTAAAAGTGTCAGTCATTAAACCTTTACTTAAAAAGTCAGACCTAGACCCACACATACTAAATAATTATAGGCCTATTTCAAATTTACCATTTCTCTCTAAAATACTAGAAAAGTAGTCCCAGTCAGCTTCAGTCACACCTTACGCATTACAATTTATTTGAGAAATTCCAGTCTGGTTTTCGCACTGGTCATAGTACAGAAACTGCACTAACACGGGTTGTAAATGACATTCTGATATCCTCTGATGAAGGAAACTCCACTGTAATTATGTTGTTGGACTTAAGTGCAGCATTTGACACCATTGACCATTCTATTTTACTGCACAGGCTAGAAAACGATGTTGGACTTACAGGCACTTTGCTCGCTTGGTTTAGTTCTTATTTATCAAATCGATTCCAATATGTACAGAAATGTGCAGACAGTACTCCATCATTATTCACAGAAGTTCAATATGGTGTTCCGCAGGGCTCAGTACTGGGACCTTTACTGTTTTCACTTTACATGCTTCCACTGGGATCTCTCATTAGGAAACATAATGTTAATTTTCACTCGTATGCAGATGACACCCAGTTATACCTTTCATTTAAATCAAATGAAGTTTCTCCGATGTTGTCTTTAATTAGTTGTGTTAGTGAATTAAAGGAATGGATGAATGAGAACTACTTGTCTTTAAATACAGATAAAACAGAGATGTTAATTGTTGGAGTGAATGACGCTGATCACTGCAATATTTTGTCATCATTTAACTCAGTTGGAATCCCAATTAATTTTACTGAATCAGCCCGCAATCTAGGAGTTATCTTTGACTCTAGCATGTCATTTAAAGCACATACAGTATTACAAAGTTGTGTCATGTTTCTTCCATCTTAAAAATGTTAGGAAATTAAGGCGCTTTCTAAATAAACAGGATTCTGAGAAATTAATTCATGCATTTATCTCTAGTAGGATTGACTACTGCAATGCGGTGTTCACTGGCTGTTCAAACTGTTCTTTATACAGCCTCCAGTTAATCCAAAATGCGTCTGCAAGAATTATTACAAGAACAAGAAAATATAAACACATAACTCCAGTTCTTAAATCCTTACACTGGCTCCCGGTTAAATTTAGGGCAGATTTCGATCTGTTCTTAACTTAATTTTTCTCTTTGTAAAAACGTGATTGCTTTGTATGGATTGTAATAAAATTAATAAAAAATAAATTAAAAAAAAAAAAGTTTTGGGCAGATTTCAAAATCCTCCTTTTAACATATAAATCATTAAATGGCCAAGGTCCGGCTTACTTATCTGAACTTATCATGACTTACAAACCTGAGTGCACATTAAGATCTCAAGATGCCGGTCTGCTTATGATTTCAAGGATTAATAAAATAACAGCGGGAGGTCGAGCTTTTAGTTACAGGGCACCCTAAATTGTGGAATGGTCTTCTTGCTTCTATAAGAGATACCCCCTCGGTCTCAGCCTTTAAATCTCGGCTGAAGACTCACTATTTGAGTTTAGCATATCCTGACTAGAGCTGCTGATTAACTGTACATACTGTATCTCTGTTGTCAGTCATTAGTACTAAAACATAAGTAACATGATACTTATAATTTGTTACTAATCCTCACTTATTCTGTTTCCGTTCTCGGTACTCAAATGTGGTAATTGGTGCCACGGCCCACCTGCCAAGTTGTTTGCCTGCCTATGGTAAAGTCATCCCTGATGGAGGATCACAGAAATCATGGGGAAAAAGGGGTCCTTTCATCGGATTCGCCGAGCAACGTTTCAGCTGTGGAATGGCCAAATGGGGAGGCAGCTTGATGGATGAGGTCTCCAGGACTCTAAAAATATCCAAATCTTATTATGTGATATCATCTACAGTTAAATTCTGCTCAGTGCTTCTAAAATTATTATTATTATGCTGTATTAAGGATTTGTTCTGTTCTGTGTATTATATTGTATTGACCCCCTTCTTTTGACATCCACCGCACGCCCAACCTACCTGGAAAGGGGTCTCTCTTTGAACTGCCTTTCCCAATGTTTCTACCATTTTTCCTGACAAGGTTTTTTTTTGGGAGTTTTTCCTTGTCTTCTCAGAGAGTCAAGGCTGGGGGGCTGTCAAGAGGCAGGGCCTGTTAAAGCCCATTGCGGTACTTCCTGTGTGATTTTGGGCTATACAAAAATAAACTGTATTGTATTGTATTGTATAGAGAAGGCCAGAAGGAGTTGCATTACATCTTTGTGCATCTGAGGAAAGCATATGACAGGGTGCCTCGAGAGGAGTTGTGGTATTGTATGAGGAAGTCGGGAGTGGCAGAGAAGTATGTAAGAGTTATACAGGATATGTACGAGGGAAGTGTGAGCATGGTGAAGTCTGCAGTAGTGATGGATTCATTCAAGGTGGAGGTGGGATTGCATCAGGGATCGGCTCTGAGCCCTTTCTTATTTGCAATGGTGATGGACAGGTTGACAGACAAGATTAGAAAGGAGTCCCCATGATATGATATGATATTTGCTGATGACATTGTGATCTGTAGCGATAGTAGGGAGCAGGTTGAGGAGACCCTGGAGAGGTGGAGATATGCTCTAGAGAGGAGAGGAATGAAGGTCAGTAGGAACAAGACAGAATACATGTGTGTAAATGAGAGGGAGGTCAGTGGAATGGTGAGGATGCAGGGAGTAGAGCTGGCGAAGGTGGATGAGTTTAAATACTTGGGATCAACAGTACAGAGTAATGGGGATTGTGGAAGAGAGGTGAAAAAGAGAGTGCTAGCACGGTGGAATGGGTGGAGAAGAGTGTCTGGAGTGATTTGTAACAGACAGATATCAGCAAGAGTGAAAGGGAAGGTTTACAGGACGGTAACAGAGCAAGAGGTAGCAGAGTTAAAGAAGCTAAGATTTGCATTGGGTGTGATAAGGATGAATAGGATTAGAAATGAGTACATTAGAGGGTCAGCTCAAGTTGGACGGTTGGGAGACAAAAGCAGAGAGGCGAGATTGTGTTGGTGTGGATATGTGCAGAGGAGAGATGCTGAGTATAATGGTAGAAGGATGCTAAGGATAGAGCTGCCAGGCAAGAGAAAAAGAGGAAGGCCTAAGAGAATGTGTATGGATGTGGTGAGAGAGGACATGCAGTTGATGGGTGTAACAGAACCAGATACAGAGGACAGAAAGATATGGAAGAAGATGATCTGCTGTGGTGATCCCTAACAGGAGCAGCCGAACGAAGAAGAAGAACAAAAAACAAAGTTCTTCACCTGCCTCCTATATTCTGTCTCACCCCTTTATCAATACAATCAATGAGTGCAGAATCATCTGAGAATTTCTGCAAGTGACATGACCTGGTGTTATATTTATAGTTTGAGGTATTCAGAGTTGAGCTGAAACACAGACAGGACTGTTCCTTGTGGTGCTCCAATGTTGCTCACATCCACATTGGGCACACAGTCCTTGAGACTCACAAATTGCGGACTGCCCAACAGAAAGTCCTTTATCCAGGGCACCACGTGCATATCTCTGAGCTTACCTTTTAACAGAATGGCTTGATGGTACTGAAGGCACTGGAGAAACCAAAAAACATAATCCTCATAGTGCTGCCAGCTTTGTCCAGATGAGAATAATCCTTGTGGCGCACATAAATAATTGCATCTTCCATTTTAAACTTTTTCTGATAGGCAAACTGCAATGGGTCCAGGTGGTCTATCAGAAGATGACTTGTACAGTCCAAGACCAGCCTTTCAAAGATTTTCATGCTGTGAGACGTAAGTGCCACTAGTCTGTAGTCATTAAATGAGGAGGTGTCTGCCTTATTTGGAACAAGAACAATGCAAGATGCTTTCCACAGCAGCAGTATTTTCTGCAGCCTTAGGGACAGACTGAAGAGGTGACAGAGGACACCACAACATTAGTCAGCACAGGCTTTAATGGCCAGAGGACCGATTTCATCTGGTCCCATGGCTTTTTCTGTATTTAATGCATATAAATAATAAGGAAGGGCATGCTGATTGGTACGGTAATTAGGGAGAGATTCCTGGGATACTGAATGTTCACCTTCATGACAGAAGGAACTCATACAGACAGGGATGAGGACAAGATGACTTCAGGAGGATAGAAGATGCCAGAGATTCCAGTAAGGGGCTACTGGTGTATAAGAGCATAATGACCTCCATTTAAGCACCAAGAAATAGTCACATCTATAAGTAATAGTAGACTATAGAGGATATATAATTCTGTCAATGTCCATTGTAGACTAGTGTTGTGAGAATGTTTTACTTCGTGAAATGCCCAGGATATAAGTTCAAAGCAAAGGTTAAAGAACACCATTGTACTTTATCGGGAATGTGGTTTTCTTTATGAGACCATTAAAGAGGTCCAGAACTAAAGAACACTTTCTACATCTTTTTATTTAAATGAATTTGGACCTTCCCTATTTTGCCTTCAGATGACATCAATGAAATGACTTTTATAACCCATATAAAATCAGCTGTTCTTGTATGATTACCCATGTAGGTTTATGTGGAATCTGATTATTAAAAGTTACAGACCATAAGAGGTAAATAAAATAATTTCATTACACATATTATGTGTGCTCCTCACTGCAAGAGAAAGAATTCACCCTTGAAGGACAACCATAGGTTGGTGTAGCAGAGCCCCAGAATTTAAAATGGAGTTTAAAGGCAGTTGCCAATCTTCACGCTGTCTGAATAAATGCATCAGACATCCTATCAGAGAATAAAAACATATTCCAGTAGGATTTAAAGAGAAAGGGAATGCTGACTAATTAAAGTGGCTTATAATAATATATGCATCAGCATAACATTTAAAATATGTAATGCAGAATTTTGTGCCTTAATTTACTAGAAACCAAAAGTGTACTGGAACAGAAATAAGGTTGGATATCCTTCTTTAAGGCAAATGTTTTAGCCAATGACACACAAATGGGATAGAATGAAAAGCTTGTGAAAGTTGTGGAAGAACTAGTATGCTCAATGGGAGTGGGATGCAGATAATTAAGGTTCCCTAAATAAAGCAAAGCTGGGAAGAACAGAGATGAGAATGTTCAGGCGGATGTGTGGAGTGGCATGGAATGAGGGAAACTTGAAGGCTGAGTTAAAGGAAAGAATTGGAAGGAATAGGTGAGTAGAAACAGAGTAAGCGAGTTTGGGCATGAAAGCCAAATAAAAATTGGAGTTGGAAGGAGTTTGGACAAATGGGAAGCTGAAGAAGAAGTGGTTAAAGGTAGTGTCACCCCAAAGGATACCCAGAGCTGTGGAAAGCAGAGGAAGAAGATTCAAAGAGGCAGCTACTTAACCTGGGTAAACACAGAAAATGGCCTTTAAACCAATGATGATTTATTGGAATCGATCACATCATTCAGGGGACTGACATATGCTAAATTGTAAACTACATAATAATTCTATTGGTAATAATTTTAAAATTTGATGATTCAATTGTTCCTCCTGTTTACCAATGTATTTGTGCATTGCTTTGTACTATTCTACATTTCATAAATCCACAAGGTGTCATCAACTCCTCCATCCTTATCTGTAATCCCCTCTTTCAGTTTAGCATCTATTTGGTGTTTGCTTATACAGTATAAACCCAGATAAAAGTCACCTGTAGAGAGGTCAGATGAAATAGCTGGCTGCTGCATACCATTGTACCAAGAAATGCAATCTTTTCTGCCATTTTTATGATTTTTTGTGGATTTTTTGTACCAAAGCAATAATAATATTTCTTAAAAGAGCAACATGTTTACATTTAAGATTTAACTGAAGTTATTGCAAAAACTACTGTTTATTAAATCATAATTTCAGATTCAATAAAACAATGAACTGTAAAATAGTGTTTTTGCAAAATTCCCATCTCTATGTGTATATGTATCCTACCACTGGCTAGAATGATCCTGAAAGCTTGCGTCCAGAGTCATCCACTGGTACACTAACTGGTTTACATTATGACTGTAAGAAAAAATAGTTTTAAGGAAATTAGAGTGATTGAACTTGAACATGAAGACTGAAACAAATGGGAAGCAACTCAAGAGTAGTTAAGTAGTGGGTCGGCATCAGAAAGCATTCGGAACTAATTATCAAAATCATAATCATTATCCAAAAACCATAGTGAAAAAGTCTTTGATCTATGTTCATACCTATATGAGCTATGTTTTGTAAATATTTGTGTAAAAGTTTGATTTAAATACAGATATGCAATGATGTCACACATGTGACTAATGGTCACATGGTAACAACTCAAAGCTGTCACCCACAACAACATTGCCATGGCATTAAATAATACTACAGAATTGCAACAATCACCAGAAATAGCAGTATACAAAATGGTGTTGTGATGATATTAACACAATTTTAAAATAAATGAATAACAAAAATAAAATAAGATTGCCAAAACCCCATAGAAAGGCAAACACAACACAACATATTATTGTGTGATTAATATCCAGTGGTGGTTTGTAATGCAGGGTACCATCTCCTCTTCCAAATACTTTAAACACTTTACTTAAATTAATTAGGTAATGCAAAATAATCAAGAAATAAATGTATTTATTAACACAATGTACGTGGTGTCTGTGCATGTCAATTTTAATAAAAAATTGGTTCTGACTTATATTTGTTTCATTTCTGCTTTAACATCTAGATTTCCTGAGTGAAGGACAACGGCCAAATGAACGTGTATGTTAAGTCCCTGAGCATGTGACAAACAGGTGACCTGAGGCTGCCCTTTAATTGTTGCTTTCAGATTTTTCCGTGAACACACACAATTTTATGGCATTACTTATTTCGTAAGCCTTAAATCTGATCTATGTGTGGCATTTCTGATTAACATGGCCAAAGAAAAACTTAATAGGTCACTTGTGTCTGTCACTTCTTCCCAACTGCTTCACTCCTTGTAATTAGAGGGCATAGCAATGCTGACAGAAGCTGCACATCATATATTTTAAGGGTTTATTTTATACACTAGTCTCCTACATTATCAATACAGGGAAATTATAAGAAAATAATCTCACACTATTTGGTCGAAGGTTTATAGATATCTGTTTGAGCTGGTTGCACATCTCATTCCAAAATCATGGGCATCAATATGGACCTGGCCCTCTCCTTTGTGACTGTTACTACCTCCACTCTTCTGTGAAGGCTTTCCATAAGCATTTTTATTTCACAGAATGTAAAGTTGGAGGTGTTGAAGGTTTTGGCATTAGGTTGTCGTAACTCCACCCGTGACAGCTGCTGCAAACAGACAAATGAGCAAGAAGGGTATCTTAACCTGGAGAAACTAATAAAAAAATATGTTACTACCAGTTTAATTGTGTTGTCAAAGCATTCTTAACTGTTTTAGGGCGGATGTTGACTTTTGTAAGCAGGATGGGTTGAGAGTGGCAATCAACTGAAAACGGTGACAAAACCCGCCGCTATGCTTTAGTTTGACTCTCTTTGCTAGAAGGAAAGCTAGCTTGGTTGGTCTGACCGAGATTAGCTGTGCCTGAGCGAGTAGTGAAGAGCAAACAGCAGCAAAAATGGTATCATGCAAGTGATCTGGAGATCGAGATCAAAAATGAAAGTGAGATATCCACATCAGCTGATCGGTCCCCAGGTAATTATGGTACTGAACACGTTCCTGTAGCTGATGCACCTATGGCAATGTTTGCCTGGGTAATGTCAAGAGATTGTGAAATGAACAGCCTCGACACACACAAAAAGGTTTGGGGCAGCCACCAATATATTGTTCCTGGCTGCAAGAGGGTATAGATTGAGCATTCATGTGCACTGAACTGAACCGAATTACATTTCTCTGGGTGTCGGAACCAGAGGTGACATTCTTCTCGGGGCCAGGACCAGAAGTGATGTCTTTTTGGATGAGTCAGGCAGGTTTTCCCATTTTTGGTCTGTAGAGACAACAGAAGAGGGTTTAGTGCACCCCGCCACCCCCTGGCCTGGCGTGGAATTACCTTCACTTGGTCCATAAAGCTCCCCCCTATTCAAATGTGTGTGACAAGGTACAAACCAGATTACATTGCACTTCGACCTTGACTTCCACTGCCACCCACACCACGCAAAGAAAACCTGGCTTCCAGCCTGTTGCATATCCCTGCCAGCCTTCATGCCACCTGTGAGTGGCTGAAGTCACAAGAGACGGCAAGATGGTGCACACAGCAAAAGACATTTTATGTTGATTTGCATATGAAACCATTGCTTTGTGTGCTTTTCAGAAAACTACACTTTTTGAACAGAAAGCTTTGCTACTTCAAAGTGGATGTATTTGGTAAGTTTTAAAACTTTTCTTCATAAGACTTTTTTTTTTCCAATACCCTTTACCTCAATTATAAAGCACAAGAGTGGGTTAGTTATTTTTAAAAATTTTAAAAATAGGCTTCAGTTTAGATCACAATTTCATGTGTTAAATAATAATTACAATGGTTATAAAGAAATAACTTTGTTTCTCTAAAAAAAGATGTTTTCTTTTAAAAGCACAGTGTTAAATAAATATTATATTAAGCTATTGTTAAAGGGTGGCACGGTGCTGCAGTGGTAGCACTGCTGCCTTGCAGTTAGGAGACCTGGGTTCACTTCCTGGGTCCTCCCTGTGCGGAGTTGGCATGTTCTCCCTGTGTCTGTGTGGGTTTCCTCCCACAGTCCAAAGACATGCAGGTTAGGTGCATTGGTGATCCTAAATTGTCCCTAGAGTGTGCTTGGTGTGTGGATGTGTGTGTGTGTGTGTGGGTGTGTAAGGGTGTTCCTGCCTTATGCCCTGTGCTGGCTGGGTTTGTCTCCAGCAGACCCCCCCGTGACCCTGTCTTAGGCTATAGCGGGTTGAAAAATGACTGACTATTGTTAAAAAAGGAGTGTATACACTCATTTAATAGAGTAAGGAAGGAGCATATCCTTAGAAATCCTTAGTAATTTCATAGTTTAGTACATTATTTGTGGTCACACAGATTAATGAGAGGCACAAGAGCTTGGTGTTAGCAACCATTTGGTGGAGGAGTTAAAGGAGGAGAAGAAGAGACCAATATAATAGAGGAAAAGAGAAGTAAAGGTTAAAATGATAAGAAAGGTTTTACAAATTTACAGAGCCAGAACCTCTCCCGGCAGCAGTCCATCGTTGTGCATAGTCATTTACACTGGTCCAGTTAACAGTATGCACTTTGCATATCTTTTGAATGTGAAAAGATGAACAGAATAACTATAAAAGAATATCCATGAAACATGCAAAGTCCGCTCATAGAGTACTTGAACCAGACCCATAACTCCAAGCAAATCTTAAAGCATGTATTTGTATTTCTGTGGACAGGCACTTGTTCACAGGGTAAAGTGTCCTGCACACAGATTATTACTTGTGTGTGCTAATCAATATGTAACATGTCGCCACTCTCCGGCACCATGATCAATATGAATTGCTACCATACCACAAAACTAATCTTTCCTTAATTCTTATCTGACAGAGCAAAATCCAAGCCCTCTACAATTTACAAAATTTCACTTGCAAAATTGTAATTAGTGCTGGTTCTATACAGCTACCAAATGTAATTCTTGTCTCAGCCACTATCTGTTAATATAAATTTCCAATGAAAGTACAGAATGTTTTTTTTGAATGGAAATTTTACAATATGAAACAAGCATAAAGCCAGATCAAGTCACTACACCGAATAGTTAGTTGTTAATCTTTTACTTGAAGTGTTTCAAAATATGTAGAGTCTAATATTTAACATTTCAAAAAAATGCTAAAGGATTAGCAGGAGGTAATGCTAAAAAGTGCAGGCAGGCCATTTCCTGCCTTGCACCCCATGCTGCTAGCATGGGCTCTGCCATAGTCCCTCTCACACATAGCACTCTCACAACCCACAACCCTGAATTTTAATACGCTGGTCTAAGAATATTACATTAGATTCTGCAGCTTTGAAATAATCTGCCTGCTATTACTGGCGTGGCCTTGTCAGTGTCAGTATGTAAATGTGTTATTTTAGCATACTATACTTTAATGGGGGATATGCTGGACCTTGTGAAGTTTCCTCCAAGAAACTCAAAGACATGCATGTTGGTTTAATTGGTGATTCCTATGGAAGTACGATGTGTGTGTGCTTGTGTTTATGGGTGTGTGAGTGTGTGTTTGTGCACGTGCAAGTCAGCTCTGCAATGGACCTTTCATGTTATAAACTGAGAGCCCCAAAAATACTCAGGAAAAGGAAAGTATGCCGTCAGACCCCAGCTACAGTAGATGTAAGGGCAAATACAGGATCTTTATAAAATTAAACAATATATTCTTCAAAAATGCTCATCAAAAATAATGAAGCTCCAAGGAACACAAAGATGGGGGTTGCCCCAAAACAATTAAATAATGGGCAGATGGTACCACTTCTTGAGTAAACACCCATTAAACTCAAAGCACATAGCAAAGAGACAAAATCATAAATAAGGAATAATGCAGATAATTAACAAAAGTAACAATAACATAAATAAATAACTTAAAAAATGAATAAAAATTACAGTATATGAAACAAGGATTTGAACCCTGGCTGAAATAAAACACTTCCAAAGTTGATCCAAATCTTGCATCTGGTACCCTTGTAACATGCTTTGCGTCTGACAACCCAGAATTAGATTAAGAAGACTTGAGAATATTATGTTATGTTACTCTGTCTAAAGCTGCAGTTGAGTTTGTTCATATTGCTCTTTACTGGTTGTATATTGTTGTTTTGATTAGCTCATACTAAATCTTTCCCATTCTCCTTCTCTTGTCATTGTGCTCTGGTGGCACTTACTGCACCTTGCAGAACTTCTGATGATCACATTTATTGTGATATTCTATCCAAACTATGAGGCATTGCAGGGGTTGCAATGTGTTTCAGAGTGTTAGAGAGGGGCTGGAAAATCAGCTGACTTAGTGTCTTGTTATTGGAGACAGGAATTTTTGTCATTTTGAAATAGTTTTAATTTTTAAAAGCATGTCCTTACTATTTATTTATTTATTTTGCAACAATGTTGTATGTTATCTGTGTTCAACATTATGGTTCTACTTTTGATGCTTTTTTGTGTTTTAAATGAAATACACTCTACTTTTAATAGTGTGTAGCACAGTCTTCTTATAAGTTATGTACATTGATTTAAATTGATTTGTTGTAGACGCTGAACTCCAGATAATAGTTATAACTGAACCTGAGCCAAATGAAAAGCAATTGATAGTATTTTGAAAGATCTTTAAGCAGCGTTTTTCAACCTTTAAGTATTTGTGACCCGAATTTTCATAACAGTTTTAATCACGCCCCGCCTAACATTTTTTTGAAATGTAGATGCATATTTTATTATACCTACTTAACTTTTATCGACATTTATCTAACTCTATATTTATTATTCTAGTGTCAGAATGTAGTTTAAGTTCATTTGTTTTGGTTTCAACAGGTGTTTTTTTCATATTTTTGATTCTTGTTTTCTTTTTTTCACATCTTCGTGCGCCCCTTTTTGTTACTTCGCGGCCCCTGGTACCCCCACAGGTTGAGAACCACTGCCTTTAAGTAATCCTGGCCACAGAAAGTATACAACAGTACTAAAATTCAAAGTACTGCCAAACCACAGTCTATGTGAGTGACTTTCAAGCAAGACCTCACTGTTAAATGTATTTTCTGAAATCATAGCATAACATATAGAACATACCTGTACAGTACAATAAAATGGGAACCAAGTTTATTTGTTATGTGAACCCTGGGCTGTGTTTCGGGTTCCAGGTTTAACTAAGTCACACTGATTAGAGCTGAGCTGGTTTTAATGGAATTGAGGCTTTGTCTGTTTCTCAATGGTGAATTAAAGCTCTAATTATGTTCTTAACTAGATCTAGACTTGAGTTATTCTGTTAAATGAAGATGCCCACTTTGCTTCAAAAAGAAACAACACTGACGCAATCATGAATAAAAAAGAAAGACAAAGAGGCACTACTGATAAGAAATATTTTTCTAAGTGCTTGTAGTAATGCAAAGAAAATGAGAACGGTTATTTATATCTTTAGCATTCCTGGTTATTATATATACTATTGCAGTATTGAGTGGTACAGTTCTGCTTGAAAGTTTGTGAACTCTTTAGAATTTTCTATATTTCTGCATAAAAATGGCCTAAAACATCATCAGATTTTCACTCAAGTCCTAAAAGTAGATAAAAAGAAACCAGTTAAACAAATGAGGCAAAAATATTATACTTGGTCATTTATTTATTAAGGAAAATGATCTAATATTACATATTTGTGAGTGGCAAAAGTATGTGAACCTTTGCTTTCAGTATCTGGTGTGACCCCCCTTTGCAGCAATAACTGCAACTAAACGTTTCCGGCAACTTTTGATCATTCCTGCACACCGGCTTGGAGGAATTTTAGCCCATTCCACCGTACAGAACAGGTTCAACTCTGGGATGTTGGTGGGTTTCCTCACATGAACTGCTCGTTTCAGGTCCTTCCACAACATTTCGATTGGATTAAGGTCAGGACTTTGACTTGGCCATTCCAAAACATTAACTGTATTCTTCTTTAACCATTCTTTGGTAGAACGACTTGTGTGCTTAGGGTCATTGTCTTGCTGCATGACCCACCTTCACCTTCTCTTGAGATTCAGTTCATGGACAGATGTCTTGACATTTTCCTTTAGAATTCTCTGATATAATTCAGAATTCCTTGTTCCATCAATAAAGGCAAGCCGTCCTGGCCCAAATGCAGCAAAACAGCCCCAAACCATGATACTACCACCACCATGTTTCACAGATGGGATAAGGTTCTTATGCTGGAATGCAGTGTTTTCCTTTCTTCAAACATAACGCTTTTCATTTAAACCAAAAAGTTCTATTTTGGTCTCATCTGTCCACAAAAAAATTATTCCAATGGCCTTCTGGTTTGTCCATATGATCTTTAGCAAACTGCAGACGAGCAACAATGTTTTTTTTTGAAGAGCAGTGGCTTTCTCCTTGCAACCCTGCCATGCACACCATTGTTGTTCAGTGTTCTCCTGATGGTGGACTCATGAACATGAACATTGGCCAATGTGAGAGAGGCCTTCAGTTGCTTAAAAGTTACCCTGGGGTCCTTTGTGACCTCGCCAACTATTACACACCTTGCTCTTGGAGTGATCTTTGTTGGTCGACCACTCCTGGGGAGGTAAACAATGGTCTTAAATTTTGTCCGTTTGTACACAATTTGTCTGACTGTGTATTGATGGAGTCCAAACTCTTTAGAGATGGTTTTGTAACTTTTTCCATCCTGAAGAGCATCAACAACTCTTTTTCTTTGTTCGTGCCATGATACACTTCCACAAGCATGTGTTGTGAAGAGCAGACTTTGATAGATCCCTGTTTGACCTGATTGTGATCCCATTGATTGAAAACACCTGACTCTAATTTCACCTTCAAGCTAACTGCTAATCCTACAGGTTCACATACTTTTGCCACTCACAAATAAGTAATATTCGATCATTTTTCTCAATAAATAAATGACCAAGTATAATATTTTTGTCTCATTTGTTTAACTGATTTCTCTTTATCTACTTTTAGGACTTGAGTGAAAATCTGATGACGTTTTAGGTCATATTTATGCAGAAATATAGAAAATTCTAAAGGGTTCACAAACTTACAAGTACAACTGTATGTCAGACAATATACAATATGTAATATATGATATTTGTTAACAATAAAATCATTGCCTGTTAGTTCTCTTAAAATTGAAAGCTGAAAACAAAGTATTGTGATTGGCTCTTCTCAGTCTTTCCCATTCTCTGTCCTTCCTCAGTGTCTCATGCTGGTGTTACAATAGAATCATGTGACACAAAGCCAGTGTTGTATTCCTCCTAAGTGATATACCACAATGAGTTTGATAGTTACATGGCAGAATGTGCTCATCTATCTAAACATATTTAGTAAATTACATAAATAATTTACTATGGGTACTATAGGATTTATTCCTCCCATAATCTCATTAAAATGGAGTGCAAAGTCAATCTTCTCCTTTAGCCTTATAATAGCCTGCCTTATCTTATACTTCATAGAGGGACTATGCTCCTCTATTTCCCTTACCCATGATTGATATCTCTTTTGAACCCATTTGGGTCAACTTAGTGGGACCCTTATAGCCCTTGGCCAGAGGACTTAAATATATAATGGTCCTGATTGATTGCACAACCCAGTACCCTGAAGCTGTTCCATTGAGCTCAGCGACATCTAAAGCTATTGCACGGGAGCTAGTAGGGGTCTTTGAGCAAGTCAGCATTCCTAAAGAAATCCTAACAATTCAAGGGACGCCATTCACCTCAGAGACATTCAGGGAGATGGCCAAGTTACTGAAAATAAAACATTTAAAGACCTTGGTGTATTTTCCTCAACCCAATGGTCTAGTAGAGTGGCTTAATCAGACCCTCAAACAGATGCTGCACAAGGTCAATGAAGATGGAAGGAACTGGGATCATCCCCCTCATCCTTTTTGCATATTGTGAAGTCCCACAAGCCTCCACAGGGTTCTCACCTTTTGAATTATTGTATAAATGACAACCCCAGGGCATATTAGATATTCGAAGCAACGCGAGCAACTCAGGTCCTGTGCTATGTCTATGGCATATCTCTGCGGAAGTACTGCCCGAGAGATGGTGCTGGTTCCTACCTCCTATTCTAAACTCTTGGCACATTGGCAAGGCCCTTACAAGATTAAAGACAGGAAGGGGATTGTTGATGATTTGGTTAAGCAACCAAATCATCAGCCAAGTTAGTGGGTTTATCATGTAAATCTGCTGAAACCGTGGTAGGAAAGGGACCTTGATCCCTCCTCTGGACAGCCCCACTCACTATTTGCTCATAAATTAGATCTTAACTTTGGCCCTAATTTGACCGCCAATCAATAACAGGAGCAATAACAGGAGCTGGAAACAGTTATCCTGTCTGTCCCAGAGGTAGTGAGTGAGAAACCCCGACAGACCACCCTGATTGCACATGACATTGTGACAAAGCCTGGGGTAATAGTCCGAGAACACCCATTTCGACTTCCCAAGGCAAAAACAGCAGAAGTGGAGCTGGAGATAGAGATGGAGAGTTATAGTCCTTGGTCTAGTCTCTTCATACTGGTCAGAAAGCCTGACAAAAATTGAAGGTTTTGTAATGACTTCCGTTGGCTTAACCAAGTCTCCCAATTCGACGCATATCCAATGCCATGTGTGGACGACCTCTTTGAGCGGCTAGGACAAGCCAAATTCTTTTCTACACTTGACATGACAAAGGGGTATTGATAGGATACTGATAGGACTCCACAAAGGAAAAGACTGCGTTTAGCATCCCTAGTGGATACTGGTAGTATTGTGTCCTTCCATTCATTTTACATGGGGCACCTGTGACTTTCCAGCGTCTGGTAGATAAAGTGCTCTGTCCTCATAACTCCAATAGTGCTGCCTACCTGGATGATGTTGTCATCTATTTCAGCACCTGGAAGGAACACCTATTTCAGGTACAAGTTGTATTGCGGTCTTTGTGGGAAAGCCGGTCTTAGTATTAACCCAAAGAAATGCTTCTTTGGATTGGTCGAAGCCAAATATTTAGGCTACGTAGTGGGCCGGGGTATGGTGCGACCTCAGTATTCCAAAGTTGATGCCATATTGAATTGGCTCTGTCTAATAACCAAGAGGCAGGTCCAAGCCTTTCTCTGACTGGTGGGCTACTATCACCAGTTTGTATCCTGTTTCTCCGAAAGAGTGGTGCCCTTGGCCAATCTCGCAAAGAAGGGGAACCCAAATCATGTGGTATGGGATGCTAAAACCAAAGCTGCCTTTAGTGACTTAAAGCATGCCCTTATGTCAGCTCTAGTTTTGAAGGCTCCTAACTTTTCTTTGCCTTTCATCCTCCAGACGGACACTTCGGACACAACCAAAGCATCAATGGTGTTGAACACCCCATCATGTTCCTGAGTTGGAAACTGTTGGACTGGGCGACCAGATATGTGGGCGTGGAGTGGGAGGCCTTGGTGATTAAATGGACGATTACTCAGCTGAGGTACCACCTCTTGGGTCGCAAGTTCACCCTGGTAACGGACCATGCACCTTTACAGTGGATGGCTTTGCACAGGGAATTGAACCCACGAGCCACAAGGTGGTTCTTACACCTACAACCTTACAAGTTTTCAGTTGTTTATTGCCGGGGTGTCCTGTGGGCCAATGTCAGTGCCTTTCAGCCAGGTACGCCCGACCCCATGGGTCTGGAATGGGAGGTTTGGGGTGTGTCACACATGTGGGGAGAGGACCATGAGTGGACCAACAGAAGGTAATTCCACGCCAGTCCATGGGGTGGTGGAGTGTGCTAAACCTTTTTCTGCTATCCCTACAGGCCAAACATGGGAAATTCTGCCTGATTTTGGCCCTGAAGATGTCACTTCAAATTCCAACCCCGTACACGTCACTTCCAGTTCCAGCCTTATTGACATCACTTCTGCCAACCAGCCATAAAAACCAGACCACATCCTGCTTTTACTCAGTTCTGTTCTGGACTCAACTTTGTACATATCTGTACTCATTATTTGCCTTTTGCACCCTGGATTCAAGTACCTGTTTCCGGGTGGCTGCCCCAAATCTTTTTCATGTGTCAAGGCTATTCATTTCCCAACATACTCATACATAATGAACATCACAATCACACATGTCAGTAAAAAATGAGGTACAGGGATTGAAGTAGAAAAAAATCCCAAACTTTATATTGGGTCAACTTAACCTTTGTATTTTGTTTGTTAGTGTATTACAATGAATGTTACAAACTGATAAGTACAACATTACATCTGATGGAAATCTGCTACTGTTTAATGAACAGCAATTAATAAAATTCAGACTGTTTAGGTAACCCTTTGTTCAGATTTGGTATTTTTTGGTGCATCTTTTATTATTATGCAGAGCAGTTTACTTTATTAGTGAGTGGGGAGATGCTAGTTAGAAGGCTGATTCCAAAAAAATGTAAGACAGGTCAGTAAAGAATCTATAAATTCAACCTATATAATCTCTTAAAGCCTCTTGAACCATTATCTTCTCCCATATTAAAATTGTTTCAGGTGGATTAAGTTTGCAACTAACCCAAGCCATTTATAAGGATATTTAAAAAAGTGTTTTATATCCAATTCTTCTTTTTGCAAGATTTATCTTTTCTTGATTGACATTTACTTACAATGATTATGTACTAAAACAAAACAAGCCCTTTCTCATCATAGTCCAATATTATGTAGCATCATGAACGGAGATTAATCAAGTAATGTACACAGTAATGAACAGATTACAGAGGTAAATTAAAGCTATTAAAGCAGCTTTGAATGTTACTGTTTATCATTAGCCTTCACATGAAACTCATTTAGATGGTATATTAATTCTATTGTATTCGCAAGGCAGCACGAGACAAACAAAGGTGGCAAACAGTAACCTGATTCGACTTTAGACTGTAATTTATAAAGTAAAAGTCTGTTCATTAGTGCACATTACCAGGTGTTTTTCATGAGAACCATGTGAGGACCTACTAACCTTTGACAATTGAAATATTAATGAGGAGATTAATTTCCAGCTACAATAATAGTAGTAAGTGGAACTTATTGTTCAACAGCCCATTGTTATAAATACTAAAGAAAAAACTGTAAAGCAGCTGGGATCATTACACCTTACCTGTCATCTCTTTATTGCTATTAGAAAGGACATATAATTAAAAGCTTGTAATGATAATAAAGAAACTATTTCTTGATAAATAATGCAAAGTGAAACTGAATAGGTGTGTTACTAGCTTCCCTGATAACTTTAGGTGCCATACTGTCACCTATAATATTTTGTGGTGACTAAGAAATAATTTACCAGAATCATGATAACTGTAACTCGCACTGTAAAGAGTGATTGATTATTCAACAGAACTCTAGTGCTTATTCTCTGAAATGTTTTCTTTTGTACATTGATTAGCTGTTTAACCATTCTAAAAAAATTAAAAAGTTATAAACACATCGTCCATTCCCACTTTGTGTAATTTTAGGCTTGTAGAAGCAACAGCCTATGGCAGCTGTATGAAGCACAAGGCACGGCCAGGGCACCCCTCCTGTACAAGTCACAAGGACTCTCAGTCCCTTTGAGCTTATTTGGAGTTTCCTATTTACCTTAACTACATGACCTTCAGCCCTAACAGACACTGGGAGAACATACTAACAATTCACAAAATACTCTTAGCAATTTATAATGTATAATATGTGATTAGCATGTCATATACATGTCTGTAAGTCCACTTTGTTACTCTCTTCGAGTACCTGGTGGGTAGCTGCCTCTCACCTCCTGGTTTCACTCTCCTCTGTTTTCTGTGCACATTTACCTCCTGGACACATGGAACTTGTGAGATAAATTGTGAGTCTGCAGTCAAAGGTTCTCATCATTTTTTTCCAAACCAAAGTTTAAGGTCTGGTGTAATCCTGAAAGGAAGCCTGAGTAAGGGGATTCACAGTATTCTGGAATGTTGCACTGCACCATAAGGTCATTTCGGCATTTAAAGTGCAGTAATGGTTCAGTTAACTAAACAGATGTGTTACACAAAACTGTAGTATTAGAGGTAGTTGTGAAATGTGAAGAATATGGATAGATATTGTAATGACTGAGGTCATTATATTCCATGACACCTTTCTGTGCAGCTTCATTTGTCATCTCAACACAGGCTTAGTTATGAGAAGCAGTTGCTGGAGGTAGTAACATAAGAAAAAATGAAGACAAAATGGATGGCTGCACAGCCTCTCTCTGATACACCAGCATTAAGCACTTTCAACCAACAAATTATTCAGTGTGTGAAAAGAAATACTACTGATGTAATATGTCCTGTATGCCTTTATAATGCCGCATTCTGACTGTTCTTTTTAACTTTGGTCAAAGCTTTTTTTCTTGTTAGTAATTCTGGTGTGTATTTGTTTGCTACAATTTTTTTATTTAGTCATTTATTTATTGAGCCACTGGCTCAGCCTTATATAGTTCACTTGGAGTCATAGACAACATTATTTGCCTCATCTTGCCCAATTCCATTAGCCGAACAATGCCAGGAACCTTAAGTAGACTTGGCAGTGGCTACACACCCAGGCCAAGGGATAAGAGCAGCAGAGAAGCATTTCTGAAATTCTTGCAGGTAAGAACCATCTATTTGAGTCTCCTCTTCCTTGCTCAGTCTCCTTTCATGTCCAGCTGCTAATGCCATGATTGTGATAAATGGCATTTCTTTCGCCCAGCTTCTGTCCTCTTTATAATCTGGATTTAGGCTTAACAAAATATTGATTTTAATTTTCATGATATTCTGGATAAATTAAATTTATTATTTTATAACAATATTCTACTAACTGCAGTACCCTTGAAATATAAAATCACTTACATATAATAATGTTTCATTCTCTGATATACAGGATATCAATGAAAATCCCATGTAGGGAAGTGGCACAATGGCTTTAAAAATGACCTAGCAGATGGATACTTGAACTTGTCCATGCGCCATAGCACATTTTATCCTAGCTTTATGATAAAGGAGCTACATTCTTAAAAGATTAGTTAACTAAGGTATTACAATACTAGAAACTCAGAGCTGGCCCTGAACCCAACGCTTGCTTGCTGCCACCATCAGTCCTTCAGGGGTAAAAAGCTGCCAGTCCCCACTGTCACCCTCTTTCAAGCAAGTAAGTCTACTTTAATGCTTTTGCTTCAGTGGCACTCATGCAATAAGCTATGTTTATTATTCTTTGGAAGTAGCTCTTTATATGCACTAGTTTTTATATACATACACTGTACATGACAAATGTTTCTTATGGTGATTAAAAAATTGGTACACTTTGATGGTTTACAGTTTTGTAGGATGCTTCAAGGAAAATGCTTTCACACTTCACAGAATTCAGAATACTGATGGTAATAGATATGATACAAGCTTCATTGATTGTCCTGGATCAAGAACTTGATATGTTGGAAGGACTTGCATATCCAAACCATCTTTAAAGTTGTTTTTTTTATTAAGCAAAATGTATGGGTCAGGTTAATTGCCAGTCTGATGAGCCTTTGCATGATAGAGTCAGGTGGAGGAGACTAACCTTTTTGAATAATAAGTCATGTTACTGGAGAGGAAGGACCTAATGCCTGTATGGAAAGTTGATATTGCTTGATCATCTCTGTGCACAATACGCACAATGGATGTAGGCTTTATGATCAGTAATGTTAACTCCATAGGAGGCCTAAGCTATTGTGAGGATAGTTTCAGTTTCAAAGAGTGTGTGCCTCCTAAAAAACTATAGAAATGCTGCTCAAAACCATCTACTCATGCATTGATCCTACTACAAAAGTTTAGAGCTCATATGGAGAATGTCAAGACACAACTGGAAGGGTATGATTTTGGCAGATAGTCTTCTTAAACCTGTTACAAGATTACTGTTCTAGCCATGGATTGTCTATAACAAACATTACATTGATACACAAGGGAGCTTAGAACTCTACCTGGTAAGAGAAAACTTTGAAAGAAAAGCTAGTGATGCGTTTTTGATCTGACGTCACATATTCTACACACTCAAGCATTGTGCTGAGCTGTCCAATGTTCACTAGTTGGTTCCAATGTCCAGAGCACTTTGACAGTTATTGATGAAGACCTACAGAAGTACATGCATGTTCAGGCTGACTTCAGCCAACACCCTGCAGAAGCATTGTAGGTTGGGGACATGGTGTTTGCTGCTTTAGTGATGGTTGGTCACAAAAAGAACATTTTTTTGTCATGGCAGTAATATATTACACATTAAAAACCTCTAGCTGGAAGCATGTTTGTCTAATTATGAAAGGGAGCTTTCCAAGAAATACCAGTCAAATGTAATTGAGAACCTGTAGGATGAGATGGCAATAGCTATAACAATGTTGGGTAGTGTGTGTGTGGGCCACCAGGCCATGGAGAAAGATCTTCAAACAGCCTCAAAGATGTTCTGATGAAGCGACTACATATTGTGCAGGTGTTTCTCAACATGGTATAGAAATGTTGATCCCATCTGTATATACTCGGAGAAACTTTCGGGATTACATACTTGTAATTTTAGTCTTTTTTGAAATTCACACATTTCTCCCACTCCCTTTCTTGATCCTGGTTTACATTTTTTTTATTAGTTGTAATTATGCCCTTTTCCTTTTTTCCTTAATTATGTATTTAGAAATGTCAGTCCTATATATTCTACCTGATTACTTTAACTCTTGCTACCCTTTGCCTTGTCTGTTTCCCTCCCTTATTATGCTTCCCCCTGTTCCTGGTTTTGTGACTTCTGTTAATATTTTAAACTTTTTAAATTGATTCTGACTTTTTGATACTTATTTTTGGATTTCCCATTTTGTTCAATGGACTTCTTTTTGGTAATTTAGTATAATCTCTCCTTTGTTAATTTAAAATAGTATTTCATTTTACTATGCTATGTTTGCTATCTTGCAGTGGGCTGGCACTCTGCCCGGAGTTTGTTTCTTGCCTTGCGCCCTGTATTGGCTTGAATTGGCTCCAGCAGACCCCCGTGACCCTGTAGTTGGATATAGTGGGTTGGATAATGGATGGATGGATGTTTGCTATCTTAAAATTACTGTTGTTTGGATTTTTTGTATTATATTTGGATGCTGATATACTGTATGTGTATTCTTTATGTTGTACTCTTTTTTTGATTCCTAACTAATTAATAGTTTAGTTCTTTGGGACAGAGGATGGCGGTGCCCATCTATTATACTGTATTTCAGCCAGTGTTCTCCTGGCTGGGGGTTAAATTCTTGTTTTGTTTCATTTTTTCATATTTGCGTTAATTTTTCTTTTTCTTTATTTTTGCTGTATTCCTGATGTGTATGTTACGTGCCTTGTATTTTTTTGTGTGATTCTGCCTCTCACTGCCCTTAGCCATATAAAATCAGGAGCAACCCACAGTCCATTGTGGTTTATTTGAATGTGCTTGAGAATTTGTAGAGTTTTTTGATGATGCTTTTTGTGACAGGATATCAAAACGCAGCTGAGGCTTGAATAGTCTGGGACCTGATGGTTGTATCTCTGCTATTTGCTAATGTTGTTGCCATCTCAACTGCACACTATAATGGTTTCCAGCTCAGTGAATAGGGGCTGGGACTGAGGCAACAGGTCTAAATCTGTCATCATATTTCTCTTCTGGTAAAAAAAACCCAAAATGCCTGCTTTGTGTAGATGAGGTGGTAGTAGATACCTGAAGTGGAGTAGTTTTGGGTGCAGCATGGCTAATGATGTTGACCAAATCATTTATGGAGCAAGGACAGTATTGTAGGCACCATAATAGAGCTGTGCCACAAGAGGGGACTGGTAAAGTGATAGTTAAATTCTCTGAAAAAATCTTGAATTACTGCTCAATCTACATCCCGATCCTCAGCTAGGTTCAACACTATTTTTGGGCTCAATGTTGCAATATTGTAATTGGTTCAGCAATTACTAGCTTCACAATAATTCAAACTGTCCCTGCCAGGTTTTTTCCATGTCTTATACCATTTAAATGCCTTGTCTGCCCTGGAAAGACAGCTGTCCATCAAAAGTGGGTGTAACTATGGTGCTGCTTTTAAATTCTGTCTCTTTAAGGCCAAAATTAGAGACAGCAAAGAGCTCAATGGTGTCCCTTGTCAAAATGAAGCTTGGTCCTTGACCAGGAAGTAATGAACAACAGGACTTCAGAAGACACTGGAGGTTGTCAGGAGCTGAGTTTTGAAATTACCTTCTGGTCAGAAGTTCATTTAGCTTGAAGATGGGAGCACAGATGTTGGCAAGAACTCAACATTTAGGACAACTATTTTAGTTAGGTTTGAATCATGGGCATTTTAGAATTCTATACTTAATTTATTTTGTATCAATTATTTGCTGCTATTAGCTTCTCCTGCCCCCTGGGTTTATTGTTATAATATAACTACCCCTTTCTAAAGTTTTTTTGTCTTAATGTAGGCTTATCAATATCTTAAGAGTGCCCCCTACAGGCCACAACTTGTATGCATGGATGTGTGTGTCTGGTATATAGCACAAAGACAAGACTGTATCAAACATAGTTTAGAATATTTAACCTAGAAAATAAATCAGTATGCTAAATAGAGATTGTTAAAATATATTTATTTTGATACCAGATTCATTCAGCAACCATGAATACTAGAATGTTATTCAAGATGATTTTCATCTTACAGGGTCATGAGATATGATGGATACATTTCCAAGTTCTCCACTTTTTTAAAACAAATCGCTTTGTGGTTAAGTGAAATGTCACATTCTTTGCTTCACTTATAAACAGCCCTAATTTGTGGTCTGTCCAATCTACTCCTCCCAGTCACTGCTAGTAGCTGTAAAAAAAGGATGTTCATTAAACAAGAGGCATTTACTGCTCCTCTGATGGTTTATTGGAAGATGTTTCAAGCTCATGTTTCAGAGGTGGCCAAGGCAACTACAATACCCACTGGGACATTCTGTCACTATCTACATTTAATTACCTAATTACAATGTAGCGACACTCATTCCAGAAAACAGTATCAGGCAAAGGGGAGTGGAGTAGTAATTGATCCTCAAAAGGTAAGAGAGCTTTACCCCCTGCCTTCTTTCAGATAAATGCATTTGGGTTGCCTCTAAAGTGTCACCATCTGCCACTGTTTTTGCTGTAGTAGTAGCAGGTCACATTCTGATGGTGGTGTCACTTTGCCTCCAGCAGACACTGCCCAGGATCCTGAATATTTAAGCAACAGCTATTTCTTTAGTAATTTTTCCTCTTATTTGCTTTGAAGGCATGTTGATAAAACTAACCCACATATTGAGGATGATACACTGAATAAGTATGTACAAAATAAAAATAAATACAAAGGCCTGTAAAGGCTAAACTAAAATATAGGAAAACTACTTTCTTTGCTCACCTAAGCAAATGTAAAGAAACACAACAAAAAGAACCTCCATTTTGCCTCAGATATTTTAATCCTATTACCCTTGCTCTCTTGTCCTTCATTCTCTGAACCCACTTAATACAATTCAGGGTGGCAGAGAGCCAGAGCCTACACCAGCAAGCATGAACCCACTCTGGTTGGAAAGCTAGTTTATCACAGGTCACACTTCCACAATCACCCATACCCAGGTCAATTAGAGTCACGAATTAACACCATTTTTATGAACCCAGAGAAAAAACTCACACATACACAGGGAGAATGCACCGATTTTATACAGACAGCAGTTAGGCTAGGATCACAAAACAAAGTTTATTTTGAGCTATGAAGTATGAACTGCAGTGTGATTGTGCCGCTAAAAACTATAATTTAGTCTTATATGGAGCCGTTGTCATCAGAATGGGTCTTGTTCTTGTTCAGTTAAAGCAGTAAGCTAAGTCGTCTTGCTGGATGAGACATGTAGTTCAAGTTCGGTCTGAGAGTAAAACTGTGGTTGCGAGTTTTTATTAAAACAACTTTCACAAATCAGTTAGGTATTCTTACATCTAATTGATGTAACTGTTACTTAGGCAGCCCTTTGTTATTTTACATTCAGTGTGGTAGTATGATATTTACATTTATAAGAATTTTTGCTTTCTTTTACTATTTTTTAATTACTCTTTTCTGTGGGGTTTGCTCACAAATACTCAAAATTAGTGACAAGCAATACAGACATTGGTGCAAACAACAGAGAATGCTGAAGTGAAGCCACTACTCCAGTGTCCTGTTTTATCAACAGTGTTATCTCTGTATCTTTTACTTTTTATGTGCTTGTAAATATTTGTTACAAGTACCATCTCCAATGCACACTGGTTGACAGCAGTTTGAAGGTTAACTTCATATTCACAAGGATTGTTTCATGGCATTGCAGTAGCAAGTGAAAAATTTCAAGTTAACCACAGAATAAGCTGTAGGTATTTGATAAAACCTGTTAGACTTATTTAGTATTTTTCCTCTGTCCTTATTGTTATTTCTTTTTTTGAGAAGGAGTGTTTGGTGATTAAGTGGGCTGTGGAGGCTTAAGGTGTATGGGATCATAAGTTTACATTTATATAAAAAACGTTTTTCCAGCTAAGGACATATCACCAGAATATATTATTTAAAACTTTTGTCTCTCATTATTGGAAACTTCATATGCATAAGCATATATATTGTATTAACACGAGTAATTTCTCCTTCCCTTAAAATAAATCAATAACATGCTACATTATGAAAGCTATTGCATCTCATCCCCCTTTTAGTATATCACATCTAGCATATACATTAATACAAAGCTTAATAGCAGTCATACACTCGTCATTGAACTATTTCACGTTTCCTAAATATTACACTTGCAAGTGATAATACTGGTCAATAATTTTGATCAATTATATAAATTCCTGAAATATTTTTGGTGTTTATGATAACAAAGCTTCAAGCTAAAACCAAAAATTATTCAAACTTACTTTGTCACATAGGAATTTGGAGACACATGAACATTTATCGTGATTAATTGTTTAGCGAGACACATTACATTTGTTCCATTGAGCTAAAAATGTTTTGCTGGTGTCAAACAAATGAGTCAAAGACATCATGAAGTTTTGGGGCAACCATCCGTATATTGTTTATCTGGAAAAGCTGATTTTTTAAATGAGCAATGTTCATAGAACAGAGTCCAAAACAGAACTCTCTTGCACTGAGACAAGATGTCGGTTTTACCAGATGGAACGGGAAATGTTGTCATTAGTGTCGGAACCAGAAGTGACGGCATCGGCGGCGCTAGAACTGAAATTGATGTTTGCATAACCGGAAGTGATTTCATCGTTGGTGCCAGAACCAAGTGCAATTTCCTGAGAATGGTCTACAAGAGACTGAGAGAGACAGTTAGCACACTCCGCCACCCCCTGGTCTGGCATAAAATTACTATTATTTAGGCCCTTTAGCTGTTTCCCATGCACAAGTGTGTGACACAGCTTTTTTCCATTTGTACTTAGCATCTGATGCTTCTTAATTCAGCCCACAACGATAGTCAACAAGCATTAATGGATCCCACTTGCCTTGACACTGCTTTTCCAGTGTCTTGGTGAAACCTTTTCCTGTGTTCGTTACTGAATGCACCAAGATTAGCAGGGAATGAATGCAGAAAATGAATATTTAGCTGCAGTTCATGGTTTCAGATGCTTGAAGCATGATGTCAACCAGCTGAGTGTAGTCTACAGCTTGCTGCTGCCTGACTTCTGGTGCAGACTGCCACTTTGTAAAAGGGGGTATGCCAATAGTATCCAAATGAGATCTTTGCCTTCAATAAAATTATCTGATCCTGAAATATTCTGATCATATTTTAGTTATCTATGGTATGGCTTTGGCTTATTTTTGACTTAAACTTCCCAAAGAGCAACATTGTTATTTACTCACCAGAAAGGCTTTTATATTGAACCATGGCTGTTTAGAATGAGGAACAGGTCTATGCTGTGATAGCTTTCTAACATTATGTCTTATACTGTATATTTTTGATGCACCTAATAGAGACATTCACTTTGCAATGTCAAAAAGATCTTCATCGGTATATGGCATGAAACTTTAAACATTAGTCATGATGAAAAAATAATAAATGCATTATTGCAATCTGTGAATGAAAGTTAGATGATGATGATAATGAACTGCAAAAAGGGATGCAGAGACTTTTCCACAAATTAACATCCCGCGTACAGTATATACAAGGAGGAGCATGTATATGAGAGGAAAACTAGCCAGTCTCCTCCTAACCAACAGAGAGAAGAAAAGAGAGAGAACATCAGAAAGAAAAACAGCATGCTTAGTTAGATTACTACATGATCTGTGAAAACAAGATTCTCTGGCGATTGGGTGAACTGTCCCAAAATTATGAAATAGTGTCCATGCACCAGAAATCAGCATCTTCTGCAGATTAAACATAAACTGCTGCTGTTTTGGCAATTTGTCTACATTTTACTTAATTTCATGTATTGTTTTTGGTCCCATGATTGGGGCAGCTTAGCTATTAACTAAATAAAGAGCTTAATGGATCTCTCATTTGTCAAAATTCTCACAAGATCTTTCTGTGTTTCACATTGCTTTAAAATACACTTCCTCATTGCAGTGTGTTTCTATGGTGGTGTTTTTGGCATGAAAACCTGTCTTGCTCTAATGATTTTAGGACAGAAAAGGCCCTTTCCTGACACTCCTGGCACTTTTCCAGTGTCTTTCTAATTGTAGATGAATGCACTTTGACACCAACTTTTGCAAGTTACCTGCAGATCCCACAATGAAATTTTAGGGTCCCTTAAGACCTTTCTAGTCTCACATGGTCATTTCTTGGACTGAATTTTCTAGGCTGGACAGTGTTTGGACAGATTAGCAATACTTTTTCAAATAAATGCCACTTGTAGATGATATTCCCTTGCCAGACACATAAGCATCCACAACTTTCATTCTAAAAGTCTTGGAGAGCTCTTTTGATCTTGGTATGATGACACCACACATGTCCTAAGACAATTTTCAACTGTATACTCCCTAAGGAGGTTCTAATCACTGGCATTTAATCTGGAACAACTGATTTAATTTAAGGGATTTGAAGTTTTGATAAATGTAAAGGTGTACTAACTTTTTCCATGTACCAAATCTACGTTTATGTTAATGTAGATTATGAGAATGAATACACCCTGTCAATTTTATGTGTTGTGATAATAATACGCCTAAGACATCATAAAGGTTTGGGGCAGCCACCCATACATTATTTTTCCAAGCTGCAAAAAGGTTTGTTGTATCAGAAATACGATGTGCATCTCACAGAGTCCAAACTAGAACTGACTATAGTAGCCCAAGATGGAGGCTTTAAAGGCCTGGAGAGGAACTGATGTCATCAAAATGGCTGGAACCAGAAGTGCCGTCAGCAAAAAGGGGCCGGCTTTGGAAGTGATGTCAGCAAAGGGGCTGTCTTCAGAAGTGACATCATCAAAGGGGCAGACTTCGAAAGTGACGTCAGCAAAGGGGCCAGCTTCGGAAGTGACGTCTTCTGAGGCGCCGGAACCTTGCAGGATTTCCCGGGAAAGGTCTGTAGGGAACTGAGTCAGCGCACTCTGCCGCCCCCTGGTCAGATGTTTCATTACACTTACTCAGGCCCTTTAGCTGACTCCTACTCGCACGTGTGTGACAGTATCATTTGTTCATGTATATCACTTTTATCTGTAGGCACTGTTTGCATGAAAATCTAATGCTTGCCTGTTTAAACATGTAAAAAAGTCAACAATTTTCAAGGGGTGTACTAACTTTATCATATGAGTGTGTATGTATAAATGAAATGCAGCTGGGGAGCAGAGCACAAGAGGAATTTACAATATGATCCCTTTGTATTTTGATTCATGTTTTCAAAATGGCTGTTTCACCATCTCCAGTCAAAATTCAAGACACGAATTTGCAGATTAGGTGACTCATCTATCTAGGAAAGAGAAGCAGTAAAGCAACCTTGTATTTGTTTGTTGTTTATTGTGGATATTTTATGCAAGAGGTACATGTTCATTTAGAATGGGATGTTTCAAGAGTAACCAATTTTGAATAAAGACTTGATTACTAAAGGTGAAAATGGTATTCACATAAATGCAAATAATGTTCCAAAAAAAATTATTACAAAAGGTTTAGGAGTCAACAAATCTTTCAGAGTCTAATATATATCAAGGGCAGGAGTAGACATCTATGTAAATATGTCTCATACAAACTTATTTCCTTAGACAAGCCTTCCAAGCTGACTTCAGTCTGATTGCTTTCTAAAGTGTCTGTTGGCTTGGGGCCAGTATGGCGGGACATGCAGAATAGAAGAGGTGCGATTATTACACAACATCCCAGCAAAGGATGACTACTTTTTATAGTTTGTTGTCCTTTTTTTCACAATATTCATCCAATTGAATACTATAACATTTTTTCTCACTTTGCTGATAGTTACAAATGGATGAGTAACACTTATTTTCATGCAGCTAACAGCTTCTGTACCCTTCCATCAAGAATAAAATTTCTAGCTGAAGGATATTTTTATCACCTTGTCTTTATTTTTCTTCTCACTTTGCTGCTGCAGATACTTCTTAATTAAGCATGTTATTTTCTTATGCTGCTGTGACTGTTAAGACCTTTCCAAAAGTTGTTACTCACAGGATTAGGGAGAGTAGCAGAAATAGTTTTCTTATTTTTTTTAAAAGGTGTATCAAAGAATCACTCGTAAGAGAGGTCAGCACACTAGAGGTAGAGATTGGAAACAACAACTTGAATGACGGAACTGAACTTGAAGTCAAAAACAAAGTTAAACCAAAGCCTAAATTCAGAACTGTTGTTAGTGTACTCAAGCAAAAAGTCTCACTTCCATTTTTTATATAAAAATGCAAGGATCTAACCTGTGAAACAAGCTAATGTATTTAAAATGCTCATAAGCATGACTTTGCCATTAAAACTGTAAATAACAAAACCATGCAAGAACATTAACTATGGACTCCTGACAGAGCACACCCTCTTGTGCCAGAGCCTCTGAATGTATCTATCCAGGTTTAAGGGGTGTTTCAGATGAAAGTGCCCGACTATTTGTTGTGTTTGACTAGTACCCAAGAGTGTTTTTTATAGCCCCTAACTGCAAAAGTAAAAGTAAAATTAGACCAAGAACATAGATGACATGAACTAATTATTGTTTGGATGTCATTTTCCAGTCCCCTGTCTACAATAACTGGACAGAGAATAGTAGCCATGTGAATGGCGTGTAAAAAAAGATGTTCAACAAGAAAGAAAGAAAGAAAGAATGAAAACATGTAAGCTGTGTCTGCTATAAACCCTTAAAACAATCTAATAAATACATTAATACAAAGCTTAATAGCAGTCATACACTCGTCATTGAACTATTGCACTTTTCCTAAATATTACACTTGCAAGTGATAATACTGGTCAAGAATTTTGATCAATTATATTAATTCCTGAAATATTTTTGGTGATTATGATACACAGCTTCAAGCTATAAACAAAAATAATTTCAAACTGACTGTATCACATAGGAATTTTGAGACACGTGAACATTTATCGTGATTATTTGTTTAGCGAGACTGACACATTAAATTTGTTCAATTGAGCTAAAAATGTTTTGCTGCTTTTTTCTGTTTGTACTTAGCATCTAATGCTTCTCAATTCAGCCTGCAACAATAATCAACAAGCATTAATGGATCCCACTTGCCTTGACACCGCTTTTCCATCTTTGCAATGTCTTGGTGAAACCTTCTCCTGTGTTCGTTACTGAATGCACCAAGATTAGTAGGGAAGAAGTCCGGGTGTGAATGCAGAAAATGAATATTTAGCTGCAGTTCATGGTTTCAGATTCTTGAAGCATGATGTCAACCAGCTAAATGTAGTCTGGTGTTCTGAAGTTGCCAAGAAAATTCAACAGCATTCCTGAAAACCTTGCATGCATTTTCCTCTACCCACACTAGCAGGTCTTTAAACTGTTTGTGTCATTTGTGCATCAACAAAAATGCCTTCTTTTTCTGAAGAAACATCTATCTCAAATATTGAAATCCTTAAAATGTTTAGAAGTGGTTAAATAAGTAAAGTTTCATTAAGATTAAGATTGGACCTTAGTAGCCTTCATCCAATGCCTGTACTCTTCTAGGGTTAAATTTATAAGTTCTCATATTTATATCATTACCCCATGGTACTGCGCAAAGGCTGAGAGAAGTAAGAGAAAGAATTAGACCAAAGCTTCCTTTGATCTAGCACAGATTTCATACGCCATTACATAATCATGCACATCTCAATACATTTTCTTCCACCAAAAATATCTTTGTACTACCCCAATTTTTTTTAATACCAGGGTGACAAAACTCTTTGATTATATAAGCCTACTCCAAGACTTTTCTAAGGTCTGGAGTGACAAATGTATTTTCCCTATGAACTGTTTCAGAAGTTTGATTGGATGAGGCTTTCATAACGTTTTAAAAATAATTTTGACTGGTGAAGTAATAAAGTAGTCGCCAAAATTCTATCTGGTGATAAAATATACTCAGGCTCTTCTGTGGGTGTGTCTGGATCATATTTACAGCATAAAGCATCAATTTTTCCATTCCTTTTACTAGGTCGATATGTTAATACAAAATTAATTCAATGAAAAAATAAAGTCAAACGAGTTTGACCAACATTCAATTTTTGAGCCATTTTCAAATATATATATAATTTTTACAGTCAATATAAATGACAAAAGGGAATTGAGAATTTTATGGCTAGCAATTCCCTATTCCCAATGTCAAGGGTTTATTTAGTGAGTGTAAATTTATGAGACGAATCAGCAAATAG
This sequence comes from Polypterus senegalus, assembly GCF_016835505.1. Lineage (NCBI taxonomy): Eukaryota > Metazoa > Chordata > Cladistia > Polypteriformes > Polypteridae > Polypterus > Polypterus senegalus. The sequence goes on along the minus strand of NC_053156.1, from coordinate 179,677,701 downwards.
ATTAAGTTGATTGGAATTTTAGGCAAAAACTTTTCTTGAAGTCTTTTAAAAAGACTTCTAAGAAAAAATACTAGGGTGTTTAGAATCATAGAGTGAAGATACCTATTCAAGAGGCTTGCCATCGAATAAAGTAATAACATAAGCTACTTTTGCTTTATCTGTAACAAATTTTTGAGGTTGTGAATCAAAAACCGATTGACACTTGTTTAAAGACCCTCTACAGTTTATTTGAAGACCAAGCTGGAGTTTGGAATCTGTGGCTTTTTAAAAATGCTAATTCCTTTATCGTCTTGTGTGGTTCTCTGTGCCCCTGCCTGTTCCTGAGACTTACTAAATTCAGTTACTAAATGCTGAAATTAAGTATTTAAATATTACACCTGCTTTACCACTTCAGCCAGCTGAACTTTCATTCCCCCATGTCCCTTTGCATATGTCCTAAAAATATTTTTCATCATGGGGTTATTCATCATCTGATCTGTGATTCTACACTGCTTGAAGGTTGAGAGAATGAGACCAGGAGATGATACATATTCTAAGTCAGAAATGGGTCAAGGGAAAAAAGGTCAACCCTAATCAAAAGTCAAAGGGGAAAGCTATTAGATCAAAAACTTGAGTTCAAAAAGTAATGTACACAAGTACTTTGTGTTTATCCAAATCATGGATACTGAACAATCCATCATGCTAGTGTTTAAATTGTCATACTGATGATGACAGAGCTGGCAATGAACAGAATCACCAGCCTAGTAACTGGGAGTGGAGCCCTAACAACAGGGATCCCAAAACTGAGAGGCATACAAATATTATACAAATATATTTATTATATTACAGTATATATATATATATATATATATATATATATATATATATATATTTATTTATTTATATTTATAACTGAGAGGCATACAAATAATTAATGCTATTTCCAGAGGCAAAATGAAAAGTCCCAAAGAAAATTCTTTGAAATGAAAAAACATAACCAATTATTTTCTTTAAAATATTTTTTAAAATGTACTGCTCATAAAATAACAACGGATACAAATGAGTATCATGGTCATAGTACTGATATGAGAATCCATGGGGATGGATGGTACAGCCTAAGGGGGTGCTTTACAAGGAGAAGAGGAGAGGGCATCCCTGTGATTGCCTGATATAACTGTGACATCACTTCTCTCCAGGAGACACAGTAGGATCTGTCTGAGAGGTAGGATTCAAACCACCAATAATGCCTAGTTCAGAAAGGGTGGCAAGAAGGATCTGATGGTCTAAGGTGGAGAAAAGATCAAGGGTGAGAAGGATGGATGATAAGTTGGCAGCCCTAGCCAGCCATAGTGTATGAGCAACAGTCAGCAGAGCAGTCTCAGTGAAACACCCCCTGTTGGAGCCTGATTGGTTAGGAGGAAAGAAGAAATTTGTTTAGAGGCAGCAAGTTCAGGCATTCTGTATATTCTGATACTGTATGTAAAAGCACAGAATTGAAACAAAGCATTATTAATTATATAATTTTACATATACAGTAAATATAGAAATCTACTGTATATATACATACAGGGTGATCCAGATCTAATTATGCAGATCCAGATCGTCTGGATGACTTTGATTTATGCGGGGACGATTCCAGTTCGGCGCAAAGACGATTCTTCATGTCATCAGTTCACACGCTTCTCGATGGTCCGGGATTTTTCAGTTGATTTTCTCTGTAATAAACTTAATAAGTTATAGCGTAATGAAAATTGCATAATTAGATCTGGACCACCCTATATATTATATATAAAATATAGGTGAGTGCCCGTTACCCATACACACATGTATGCACACACACATACACACTCTTACATTTCGGCCTTTTCGCCTATCTGGCCTCTCAGCCAGCCCTATCCTTGTTCCCACTGGATAAGTAACAGAGACAGGTGACATATGATGCTTTGTTGATTTCAACAACATGTTGCGACCAAGCTTATTATATCTAGTTACACAAAACAATAACAATTATAGTACCAGTCATTACAACTCTAGGTATTAGCAGTCTCACAGATGTCAAGCTGCCCGCCAGTCACATTTTAATGGCCCTTGGAAAAGGCCAGTTTACAGATGTCATATGTGAACAATGATACCAGGCTCAAATTCAGTGTGAGGCTTTAATGATTAAAACATGCCCAGTAAAGTAATGCAAAACTGATTTTCTCTTGCAAGCTATCTTTCATAATAGATTGTTTTGATGTTTAAGGGATTCCAGACATGAGACATATACCAGATCTGGCACAGCAAAACATCATTTTTTTTAAAACTTACTATATGTTACAAGTCACCATTTGACTGTACACATTAACAAAAAGTATAGTTAAAATAAGGCTGCAAACACATCCAATATATTCACTTACAGAATATGAGGAAAATTTGTTGTTCACTGATATCTTTATATGTAAAAGAAATGTATTGTTTGAAACTAAAATATAAATTCATTTTCATATTCTAAGGAATTTTCTAACATCTGAGAAGAGTAAGGACTGGTAGATTCAGAGTATATGGTATTTATTCTGATGGTGGAGAGCCATAGGTGGATTAATTAACTGAAAGGCAAATGATTATTCTGCATACTTATCAAACCATCTTAAATTAACAATTTAGTGAGTCAACAATTTCAAGAAGAAAATCTTAATTTTGTACAATAAGGATTGCTGATTTTAGACTGACAGATCAGATAGTAACAAACAGGAAAACCAGAATAAAGCAACCAGCTAAAACAGCTACATGTACAGTAAGTGGGGACAAGGCACACCCTGTAATATGTATGATAAATCTCTTGTAATGTAATGACTGAAAGGATATAATCAAAATATAATACAATTTTAATATAGAGAACAACACAGAAATATACAAATAAGTAATAAGTAAGTATCTTGGTGCCAGAGACAGGTGACATGTTGCTCTTCATAGACTTTTCATTTTTGTGTTTGTCTTTCTGTTACTGTCACTGTTTGTACTACCTGTTCGCTGTTTTCTTGTGTACATCCATAGAACATTGATAAACATTGGAACAACAAATTGAAAAGTTGCCACTTTTGAAGTTATTGACCCAGAGCTGTTCATCACAATAACCCGAGACCAACATGGCAACTCACCTGACTACACCTGGAGGACGCAGAGGAGAAAATGTGGCCAGCGTGCTGGGATCCACGTGAGGATGAAATGCCAAGGACTGTGATAACAAACTGGATGATCTCCGCAGTAGACTTTGTTTCCAGGAGGATCTATGTGACTGTTGTGTTTTCTGCCTCACGGAAACATGGCTCACTGCCTGCACGCCACATTCTGCTATCCAGCCGGATGCCTTTTCAATTCATTGTAGTTGATCGGGCAGACTCCTCTGCGAAGAAATGAGGTGGCAGGGTATGTTTCCTCATCGCCGAGTGGTGTACGGATTTGGAAGTCATTTCACAAAGCTGTTCACCAGACCTAGAGTGTTTGCTCATTAAGTGTTGGCCATTCTACCTGCCAGGGAGTTTACAACTGTTTTGATGCCTGCTGTTTACATCCCCCGAAAGATAACACTGGCATTGCACTTAAGGAATTGTGCAGTCTCATTACAGACTGTGAAAACACACACCCCAAAGGACTGGTCATAATCACCAAGAACTTCAACAAAGCAAATTTTAGGTTGTTTTATTTCAAATACTACCAGCATGTCTCCTGTCCCACCAACATGCTAGACCACTGCTACGATGCACACAAAGATGCATACGGCTTGCTCCTGCAGCCACACCTTGAACAATCAGATTACTACTCCGTGCTGCTCCTCCCTGTTTACAAGCAGCAGTTGAAGTGAGCAGAGCCAGCCCTGCGAGAGGTTCACTGTTGGAACCCGGTGACCTTGCTAACTCGGACAATTTGCAACTTCCTGCAGAACTGCAAAACATCAGCTTGTCAAATCAGCATCTGTAAAGCAACAGGCCCAGATTGAGTTTCAAGTACCAGCTATCTGATACCTTTACAGACATTTTTAACACACCTTTGTGAGATTCATCTGTCCCCACCTGCTTCAAGAATACAGCCATCATTCCTGTACTAAAGATAAATAAAGTGGACTGCCTTAATTATTACCACTCAGTAGCATTTCATCCCATAGCCATGAAGTGCTTTGAAAGGCTGGTTTCTCAACACATTAAGAACATCATCTCTGACAGTTTGGACCCCCTCCAGATTGCCTACCATTACAACAGGTCCACTGAGTATGCCATTTCCACAGCGCTCTGTCTCACCTTGATAAAAAGTACTGTTATGCTAGTCTGTTGTTTGTGGAGTACAAATCTGCATTTAACTTCATCATCCCATGCCAGCTCATTGCTAAACTCATGGATCTGGGGCTTCACTGTGTAACTGGGTCCTAGACCTCCTCACTGGCAGATCTCAGCATGTGCGCATTGGTGGAAAAACTTCATCGTCAACACTGGCACCCCACAGGGAAGTGTGCTGAGTCCCCTGCTTTACTCTCTCTTTACCTATGACTACGTGGCTAAGTACAACTCTAATAACATCCTTAAGTTTGCTGACAACACCACCGTAATCAGTCTGATCAGCAAGGGCAACAAGACAGCTTACAGAATGGGGCCAGGACAATAACCTCACCCTCAATGTTAGCAAAACTAAGGAACTGATCGTGGATTTCTGCAAATAGGGTAGAGAGCATTGTCCCATTTACATTGGAGTGTGGGCTGTGAAGCACGATAGCAGCTTTAGGTTCCTTGGAATGACCATTACTGATGATCTTAAATTGTTGAGTCAAACTGCAGCAGTATTTAAGAAAGCCCAATGCCTTTACTTCCTCAGGAAGCTGAGGAAGGCCCAGATGTCACCCACCATCTTGTGCAGATGCTACAGGTGTGCTGTGGAATCCATCTTCACAGGATGCATGACATCCTGGTTCATCAGCTGCTCAGTTCAGGATCACAGAGATCTGCAGTGTGATGAAAAGAGCTAAGCAGATCCCAGGCACTCAGCTCCCTGCAATCTATGATATTCACACACACACTGTCTTGGGAAGGTAAACAGTATCAGGCGGGACTCCAGCCATCCTGGACTGCCACTTTTTACCCTCCTCCCATCTGGGAAGCATCTAAAGTTTAGCCGAACACGCATCTCCAGATTTAGGAACAGTTTTTACCCAACTGCAATTGGACTTATGAACAATTAGTAATCTTGTCACTTTCACTGCTACTACTACTGTTACCTTGCACATGCACTTGCTGTCACTTTTTCTATTTATTCTACATTGTTATTATTGATATACTAGCAAATAACACAGAATGAGGTATTAGGTTTTATAATGCTGTTAAAAAAATATCCTTTTACAGTACACTACATATGACTGTTAATATTAAATTTGTGTGTTTTGTGTAAGTGTGTGTTAACATTTTAGTTATTTAGATAATGACTTAACTTGTTTGCTCAGATTTCATGAGAGAAATATTCTGAAATTGCAGGCAAATTACCTCATTTTTCTTCTTCTTCTTTCAGCTGCTCCCATTAGGGGTTGCCACAGCAGATCATGTTCTTCCATATCTTTCTGTCCTCTGCATCTTGTTCTGTTACACCCATCACCTGCATGTTCTCTCTCACCACATCCATAAACCTTCTCTTAGGCCTTCCTCTTTTCCTCTCCCCTGGCAGCTCTATCCTTAGCATCCTTCTCCCAATATATTCAGCATCTCTCCTCTGCACATGTCCAAACCAACGCAATCTCACCTCAATGACTTTGTCTCCCAACCGTCCAACTTGAGCTGACCCTCTAATGTACTCATTTCTAATCCTGTCCATTTTTGTCACACCTAATGCAAATCTTAGCATATGTTATAGGATACTAGAATAAACTTCCTTTACATAATATTAAACATCAAAATGAATCCAATCTTAGTTTTATTTTTACTTTAAAATGAGAATACCCCCTGGTCCCCCCGGTAATTGTCTACATTTTTGGGAGACTTTAATATTCACATAAATAAGCAAATGAACAATGTTATGAGAAGTTTTTTCCACAAATCTAATTGTGACCAGTCCTACACACTCACATAACTGCACTTTAAATGTTATCCATTTATTATTACTCAAAATGTAATTTTGTAACTTTTTAATGAAATCATTTTAGAATATTATTTAATTACCATTGATCGAATATTTTCATTTCGAATACATACTTTAAACTTTATTGACATTTTAGAACCACAGACTCGAACATGAAGAGTAATAATAACATAATACAATTCAAACTAAAGCAATTCCTATTTAGAAAGCTGCTTCTCTGAAAACAAAGGTAATTAAGTATATAGGGATTGACCATAGTTTAAAACTGTTGTGTAAAGGAAAATCAAAAATCTTTAAAGTTTACTGGATCTAAAAGATATGTTTTTCAAGGATCTTTCACTTTCTGCTTTGACTAACTGCCAAATCTTTCCACAAACACACACCCTAAAGGAGGAATTGAACAGCCAAAACATTGAATATTAAAGAAACCTTAACGTTAAGAACTGCTTTAACTTTTTAAGGTACACAATGGCAGTATATCATTAGAATAAGAATCTCTGATGCAGCAGTGGAAATAGAAACATAGAACATTTGAACAATTTTGATGAGAAAAGGTCATTCAGCTAAACAAAGCTTAATCAATTCTATTAAGTACTACTGTTCAGCACATTCAGCAAATTTTTTAGGTGCATATAATGCAAGAAGCACCTTCTGCAATAGCCATGTCTGTCTCTCTGTCTGCATGAAACAACTGGTCTGCCAGTGAATAGATTTTGCTGAAACTTACTCCTCAAGGAAATTTGTCGGGACAGGTTAGACTTCATTGAGATATCTCAAATACAGTATGCTGTACAAGGTTTTGAAATTTGCAAAACCATCCATGTTAAAACAGAAAAACATCTAGAGCAACTTCAATTATGGACTAATTTAGTGGTTGCTATTTATCTTGAAAGAGCTCACTTCATTTTGTATATTTTTTGTGTTTTCCTCTTTTACTAGTCTGACAGCCGCTCAGATCACAAGTACAAGTTAGTCAAAACTCTAGGGGGAGTTACACACACAAGCCACTTATACACCAGTTCATGTCTCCTGCTGGTAGGCTAAATGTGAACATTAGCTGGAAATGAATGAAAGAAGAAAGCAAATTATGTAAGGGCTGTTTCTATAAGCATAGAGTGAACAAATATGTACACATTATGTACATTACACTAAAAACAACCTCATGGCTGCATTATCTGAACATTATGATTGTAAAGAAAGAACACTGTCAATCTGCAGCTAAACTAATTAATTACATGGTAAAGGCCGAACTCCCCTAATTAATATAAACCTAGGATGGGTTTAGAAAGGGAAGTGCAGTTGACTGTGATATGGTGTACAGTTTCTACGGTGCATGAAGAAGCTGATTGTGCCACAAATAGCAAAGATGGAGCAAAACTGCAGCTGACACTGTGTTGAAAGAGTTGCTTAGTGATAAAACATGTGATGAATGACTGAAACTAACATTTTTAGGATTAGTGTCATCTTTGGTATTCACATTATACAATAAATCAGTTAATTTCTAAGCTCTTAGTTTTTAGAACATTTTAATGAATTAATAGGTTTTAACTAATATTAATAGCTAGTGTGTCACAAGCGGAAGGACAATTCAAGAAAATAGTTACTATATCCCTTTAATCTGAACTCTAGAAATAACATCATAACACGTCCAAGACTCATGAAAAACATAAAACATGGCCCTCCCCCAAGAGGTGGTAGTAGCTTACATATTACTCATCTGATTGGCCAGCAGGCACATCTGTATCTCTACATCTCCCCTCTTTCTGCAAAAAAAACACCCCTAAAAAGATTATTAAAAAAACAAGAACTTTTCCTAAAACACTTCCTACAACAGGTAACATTTAACTTGAATTATCATCAGCACACCAACACCAGTAGTTTTTTGTGTTACATTTGCTGCTGTACGCGAATAAGTGTCCATTTCTTCTTAGGTATTACCATAGTGTTTTGGTGCTTTCACTACTTTTCCACTCCTTGTTGTAAGTATGGGTGTTAAATTTTGAATTTCATCTACTGTTGGAGTTGTAGCTGGAACTTTTTCTATCCCTTCTTGAGAATGACTGCTCTCAGCAAACCTTCTTTGCCTGGGAACTGACTGCAGGTGTTTGCAATTCCTGCAGCACCATCTTCAGTCTGCACTAAATATGACTGAAGCTCTGAGTTTTGTTCACTACCAAAGCTGGGGTTTTCCAACCCTTCTCATTGTCAAGCTTTAAAAGAACTTCATCTCCAGGGTGAAGATCTGGCAGGATTGGGCAGAATGCTTTGATCATAGAAGAAATTGTATGCTTCCTTTGCTGCCTTATCGTTCCTCCTCACCATTTCATGATCAATAGCTTGGGTTTTGCTCCAACAGATTATTTCTGATTTGTTGACCTATCATTAGCTGAGCAGGGCTCATTCCCATAGCGGCATGAGGTGTTGCTTGATAGCACATAAGCGCTAAGTGAGGATTGAACGGACAGAGAATATGTTTTGCAATTTGGACTGCTCTCTCTACAACTCTATTAGACTGAGGATAATTAGGGCTGGATGTTGTATAACAAAAATTATAGTCTTGACTAAACTGCCAAAACTCCACTGAAGAAAACTGTGGGCCATTTTCTGACACCAGCTCTCTAGACACACCCCATCTAACAAAGATACTTTTGAGTCTGGCTAGAGGGTGACTGTAAGTGCAAAATTTTAATGGCTGTTCAGTTCACACAAATCTAATGCTACTTTACACCAGGGACCAGAAGGCAGAGGTGTAGTAATGAGAGGTTCTTTACTTTGACTAGGCCTGTCACTTTTGTCTTAATGTCCTTTCTTAATTAAGGCCACCACACTGACATTTTTGCTCTCTGGCAGAACTTTATAAGTTCTTAGTGCCCATTCATGGATTCAGTTTAACACATCCTCTTGCATTTTATTTCGAATCACAATTCTGTCCTCAAACAGTAACAACCCATCTCCCTCCCACAGAGATGCTCTGGCAGCATAATACTGTATTTACTGTATGGGAAGGTATGTATCTGGGCCAGCTCTCACGTAATAACCTCTTGAATGCTTGGACATCAGAATCACTGAGCGTTGCCTCCCTAATAATTTTCAATTGTACTGTGGTGTTCAGATATTGACATTTCCCTGAACCTCACAACTGCTTCAACAAATGCTTTTACTTCTTCCTCAGTATCTGAATGGTTGTATTTCCTTAACAGATTCCTGGAGAGCGTATCAGCAGCTACTAGTTGCTAGCCAAGGAACATGTATTGCTTTCACGTTAAAACACATTAGTTGCATTAATAAGCACTGACATCTTAAGGAGGAATTATCAATATCATAGGAGTTAATCACCGAAACCAAGTGTTTGTGGTCTGTTAGCAGGCAAATTTCTTCCATGCCTTGAAAGTACCAGGTAAACCGCTCTCATGCCCACACTGCTGCTAGACACTTATTTTTAATTTGAGAATATCTGCATTTACTTTATGCTAGTGTTCTTAAGCAGAAAGCAACTGCACAAACTGTGTCACCATGAACTTGGAGTCATGCAGCACCCAAGCCAAAACCGCTGGAATCAGCACTGTCGTTGGCTTCAAGGCATCGTAATAAGCAAGAGTGGGAGCTGTGACTAACATATGTTTTACACCGTTCAAGGCGTGCTCTTGTGCTACTGTCCACATCCAATCTTTTTCTTTCTTTAGCAAGGAGGTCACAGGTTGAAGCTCCATAGACAGCCCAGGAACAAATTTGCCTTGACAGTTGATCATTCCCAGTGTTTACTGGAGCTCCATCACATTTGTTGGACTAAGCATTTCTGTGATTGCTTTCACTTTAGCCATATCTGGCATAATGCTAGTACTGCTGATTATATGCACAAAGTACTGCAGTTCTGATTTATTAAAACAACATTTGCCATGATTCAGTTTCAGTCCTCAATCTTTAATTGTTTTAAGAACAGCTTGAAGGTTCTTGTCATTTTCAGCTTTATTTTTGCCATCGACTACAATATCATCCATGACCATCACAGTGCTTTATTTTCCCATAAAAATCTGATCAGCTCTCTTTGAAAAATTTCCGGAGCAGAAATAATCCCAAATGGCAGCCTACTGAAACAGAATCTTCCAACAGGGGTTATGAAGGATGTCAAATTTATGCAATCTCGATCCAGTGGAATTTGCCAAAAACCTGATGAGGCATCCAGTGTGGACAACGTGCTAGCACCTGAAAGCTATATGGTACAGCATTAGACTTGAGCTCAGTTGTGACTGGTTTACAGTTCAGCAAGCAAATGTCTTCAAACACATTCTCTTGAGAATACATCCATTCTCTGTATAATGCCCGTTTTACACAAAACACTGTTGCTTAGTAGATTGTTTGTAAATGGCTCTTCCACAACTTAAATCCAGAAATCAAACTGTTTTCCTGTTCTCTCTGTCTTTGCCAGGAATTTTCCTTCACATTTCACTTTTCCCCAAGGACTTTGTTTCAACTAATGTTGATACCCATTTCCTCCAATAGAAGTCACCCTATAGTCTCACATGAGGAACCAGACATTGGCACCTGTATCAATTTTAAAATTAATTGACTTGCCTTGTATTGGGTAGTGAAATGTACCATCTCTCAACAAGGTCTCCCTCATTGGCTGTTGACCCAAGGAAATATACATTGTTATTTTCACTCGCTAACAGTACTTTAACATTTTTAGTTTTGCATGCAACTGCAAAGTGGCCTAGTTTATTACATTTCCTACAGCATTTGCTTCATGCAGGGAACTCCTTCCCCTTCTGTGTGTGATTACAGCATGCATTCTGTAACTGGTTGTCTCTCTCCCGTCTTCACTTTGTTCCACTGACCACTGATGTGTCTGTTGTCCCTGCGCTGTGCGAGCCGAACTTCACTCACTCCAGCTTGCATTTTGTAATTAGCTTGGATTGCCAGGCAATCTGGACGGCATTATGCATGATTAATTTTGCTTCCATTTGCAACTTCTGGGATACGTTTTGATCTGCAATCCCGATAACAACTCTGTCTCTTATTTGTTCCTTTTTGCTCGTCCCAACCTCAGAGCCAGGTTATTATAGTTTTGCCTTCATGTATTAGTTTTTATTTCTATATTTTTTCTGACCTTACTTGGAAATTTAGTTTAGATTTCGTTTTCCTTCTTCATGTATTTTTTAATTTCAATTTAGTTTTTATTTCACAAAGACATTTCTATTTTATTTTTATATCTATTACTTTCAGTTTTAGTTTTAGTAATTATGGTATGGTTAAAGAGCTACTATGGAATTTAGTTTTGTGTCACAATCAGATAGAATTGTACACTTAACGGGTTTGGATATAATATGAGTTTAATGTTAGTGGAAGTTTAGTACACTATATGGTTTACTATCTGGTTTTGTTTTTGTCCGATAAAAACAAGCATAATCAAAACCAGATACTGAATATGAACACTTTTATACAATTTTATAATTTTGAAAATATTTTCTGTCATTTGTGCTGAAGAAATGTTTGCTAACAGATGGCACTATTCATCTTTTCCTTTTATTGACCAGAATGGGCCAATTTGTAATGAAATTTATGTGAATTTTAAGGTTTGTTTATCACACAGTAAATCTCTTTCTATTTCACACACTTTATGCGTATATATTCAGCTTGCTCTGTCACCAGAAATGCTGTGTGAACACTTCTCCTCTGTCATCAGCCGCTGTTCACTGGATTAATACAGGTGGACAGCTCGGGGGGGATGACTTTCTGTTTTACAGTTAAAAGTTACAAGGGTTAAAGACTAACAGCAAGAATATTTATTCAAAAATTAAAACTAAAAATATTTTTAGTAAATTATTATTTTATTTCAGTTAGTCATTTCAGCTACTTTAATAGTTTTGTTTAGTTTTTCATTTTGGTTTTGTTAATTATTTTATTTAATTTTATGAAAATGCATTTTTTATTAGTAGTTTCAGTTTTTATTTTAGTTTTTGTTAATTATAATAACCTTGACTCACAGTGCCCTGCTAGCTTGTAATGACTTCTAACAAAAACTTCTACTGTCTCCAGCTGGTGGAAAAGAGCCCACTCGTATAACATGTCTCATAGGTATGAAATGTTCTTCAAATTTATTGACAACAGCCTCGTAATTTTTCGCCCGAGAAGCTTCTGATAATGTAAATGTACTGTATATAATCTTGGTGTCTTTGCCAATTGAATATAGCAGTTAATTAAATTGCATGTCACATTCCTCTTTATTTAGTTTTGCAGCGATGCAAAAAAGATTGAAATGCTGAATCCACATCGGCCATGACGCTGGTTGCATGAAGTCGAAAGCCTCTGGTGCATTAAACTTTAACATTTTCTCCTGTTTTAATACATTTTCTCTGACACTCCAATTTATCAGCAAACCTTTAGACCTGCATGCAACCCTTGTCTAAAGCAGCCAACAGTTTTATTTTGAGACTTCTTTTATGTTTCATAAATGTGAACAACAGTTAATCATAGACCACCCACAACTAACAATAGCACATCAACTGATGAGACTGGTCCATCATGTAATTTCATACATTATATAAATATGACTTGTTACACACACATATCTAATAAACAAAAATGAGATAACTCTTTAAAGTAACTACAAAATTTAAAATACAGCAACTTTCAAATCAGCCAAGTCACAAAATACATTTGAATGTTACACCATGCGTATATTTTCTAAATACTTTTTATATTGCTGAGGTCATTATTTTTTGGGTTTGCCATGTTTCTGAGAAATGAACAATCAACAATTTCTGATGCCTCTCTGTGAAGCCAATCTGTCTCTAATATCAGCTCACTTTTTTAATCAGCAACTAAACTCTGGCCTTTTGGGAGTCATGGGCCATAGTGTTTTGTTCTCACCTGGGGCTTCATGCTTAAACGCTGTGTGTAGAATTCACAGTAAAACATGACATACGGACAAAAGTGGAAATGTTCGTACGGACAAAAAAATCCAGATGCATAAATCTTTGCGTTCGCCAACTTCAACATTCTTCTGCTCCATAAATCCCAGTCAGCGTAAAAAGTAACGCACGTGCATACGCCTGCTGCCACTCCCCAACTCCTCACAAAATCACGTCTCTTTGAAAATGCAAATCAATATAAATAGCCCTTAAGCACAGTGTTCTGTAAAAAGACAATGGCAAAAGCATGGGGGGAAATAGAAGAATTTCAGTGAATACCAAATGGAGGCAAGGAAAAACAAACTATTTGTTGGTTTAAACAGTGACATAAACAACAAAAGGAAGTTGATCGAGTGACTCAGAGTGTCGGAGAAACTTGAAAGCTCAAGTTCACAAAGTTGCACAGTGCCCAAAATAAAAAAGAATTTGTCAGATACCAAAGTCGCCGTGAAAAGGTGAGTCATAGCCCACCGTCTGAGTGTCATATGAAAGCTTATTAGGGTACAGAGAAAAGAAAAATAAAAAAGGGACACAGGGGGGAAAAAAGCTTGAAATGCCAACTTTAATCCACTTTAATTCAATTACCACTTTAACCACATAGTTTATTTTGTCATTAAAGTAGAACATCATAAATTTCATCTTAAAATTGTTTAACTACGATGGGATTTGAGAAACTAGTAAATTAAAGTAGCACGTTAAATGCTTTGTTTTGTATGTGTTCTTCTATGTGCTCCGTCTTCCTCCGACAGGACACAAAATCCGTTACATTCATGATATTACAGCTCTTAATAATTTAAATACTGAGATGTATACTTGATATAATTTTCATGATACAAATTAAAGTATGTATTAAACATGGGAACACGGTGGCACAGTGACAGTGACGAACTGACAACCCATCCAGAGATTGTTCCTGCCAAACGCAAGATGCTTACTGCGCTGTGCGCGACCTTCGATGAAATTATTTACTGCAGCAGTACTGTCTCTTTCAAATGTACTAACCCCCAGTTCCTGTCCTTCCTTTTCTTTCTCCAAATAAGCAATTGTCACCCAATCAGCTCTGTAATAGATGTAAAGCCATCTGTAAGCTGAGAACGCCAATTCTTTAAAACTTTTAAGGAACATTGAAATATCTTCGTAGTACATGTTTAATTATTCTATCCATCTATCCTTCCAGTGTCGCGCCGGCCACAGCATGAATACAGTGCTAGGCAGGAACAATCTGTGAATGGGGTGCCTGCTCCTTGCTAGCGCTGCGACACCGTGCCCTCATATGTTTAATTATTAACAATATAGATTATTTAAATGAAGTTAAAGTTTTATCTGTATTATACAATAAACATATTTTGCTGCATTTCATCTTAAAAACGATATCGTCATCATATATAAATACGAGCAAAAGTGGCTCAGGTTGTGCAATATTATAACTGTATCGCAAGTTTACACTGAGGTAATTGTACTTATAAGTACAAACAGTTCTACAAGGTGCACTTGATGGACTGATTGAGTGCGTTTATAGTTTTTGGGAGGAAACTATTTCTGAACTGCAAGGTCCGTACAGGAAAGGCTCTGAAGCTTTTGTCATACAAGAACAATTCAAACAGACAGCATGGCTGAGGCAGCGTGTGCTAGATGCTGTATACCGAAAATTCTCTTTCTGATCAGCTGCTGCTGAGCTGTGATTCCCCACTCAGATACAGTGATATAAATTCTCTGAATGGTGCAGTGAGAGTAATATGGAAAAAGATGATCCGCTGTGGCAACCCCTAACGGGAGCAGCTGAAAGAAGAAGGTGCAGTAAGAGTAACAACGCTAAAGCAGCTATGGTATTTGGAATAGTTTGGCTATTCCATGGACCATTATATTGTTACAGGTTAATTACAATCAGATGCCTTAAACTAATAAACAATATGCGGTTAATTTCAGTGTATATGACAAAGCTGTATAAGGGATGTGGATCTAAAAAAAAAAAAAAGGGAAACTACACTTGAACAAAAGCACTGCTTTGACACTGGGTGTCACCAGTTTGCAAAACTAAGTGGAGAACTTGCGTATGCCAGGGTTTGAGCTACCGTGAAAATGTGTGTGGCTTTACGCCAAGTTTAGGTTTTATACATTGCAATTTGAGCATTGAAATGGGAATATACAACATTTTGTGTGTGCACACCGTTTATACATGAGGCCCCTGGACACCTGCTATTTACCTCCATTCCCTACCTCATTTGTTTATCAGTTTTGTTTGTGTTGATTACAGCTACCTGAGAAACATGGCTCAATATTTAACAAGTTAAAAAGTCACATTCTAAACATTATCCCAATTTAAAAAAATGTTTGCCAATTGTAAGAGACAACCATGCAAACATACTGCACAAAAGATAAATAAATAAATAGAACAAAGTAATAAATAAGTGTACATGTAAAGACCAACAAAAAACACTTCAATACATCCTAATGCAATGATGATCATTTGTTGGTAAGCTGTTAGCAAAGGCAATTTAAGCCAGAATTTTGAAAACCTGGTTTATATCAAATGAAGAAACTGAAGTGATAAAAATATAAATGCAATATATAACATATGATATAAAATATCTATGGCCTGATTGTTTAACATTTTAGCAGTCTTCAAATAAGATATTTAGTCAAACAATAAAAGAATGAGTAGATACATCTGGCATCTACCTTCTATTTACAACTAGTTTTAGAGCTCAATATTACCTACATAATTTTCTCTTTTGAGGATCATATCCTATGGAAAGAGCCACAAGGTTTGATTTTAATTATTTTTCGAATGTATCTGTTAAAAAAAACTGCTTACAAACTCAGTGATGTCCACCTCTTTATATTGGGGAAATGGGTGTGGATGTTAAAGTGCAGAAGAAGATGCAAATGTTCTTTTAATAGCAGAAATGCCTGTTTTTTTTCAGTTGGTGTATAGTAAGTGAAGTAAATGACAGAATTGAAATTTAAAATAAACATATACCTCTTATACAATGATTCATTATTAATTATTGCAAAGCTTCTGTCCTTTTTTGTATAGGATATTTTTTGTAAAGGGTGTCTCTGCCCACATGAAAGGAGTGCAGTCTCCTTTTCTTATACAGTTTAGCCTGTCATTGATGTGGACGTGTAGTAGTGCACCAGCTTCACATCATCTCCCTGAGTAGTAACAGGACATACAGTGGCTACAAAAAGTATTCAGACCCCCTTCAATTTTTCACTCTTTGTTATATTGCAGCTATTTGCTAAAATCATTAAATTTTTTTCCTCATTAATGGCACTGCTCATCACTTGTCCAATACATTCCCCACAGTGAAGCATGGCGGGGGCAGCATCATGCTGTGGGGTGTTTTTCAGCTGCAGGGACAGGACGACTGGTTGCAATCGAGGGAAAGATGAATGCGGCCAAGTACAGGGATATCCTGGACAAAAACCTTCTCCAGAGTGCTAAGGACCTCAGACTGGGCCGAAGGTTTACCTTCCAACAAGACAATGACCCTAAGCACAAAGCTAAACTAACGAAGGAGTGGCTACACAACAACTCTGTGACTGTTCATGAATGGCCCAGCCAGAGACCTGACTTAAACCCAATTGAGCATCTCTGGAGAGACCTAAAAATGGCTGTCCACCAACGTTTACAATCCAACCTGACAGAACTGGAGAGGATCAGCAAGGAGGAATGGCAGAGAATCCCCAAATCCAGGTGTGAAAAACTTGTTGCATCTTTCCCAAGAAGACTCATGGCTGTATTAGCTCAAAAGTGTGCTTCTACTAAATATTGAGCAAAGGGTCTGAATACTTAAGACCATGTGATATTTCAGTTTTTCTTTTTTAATAAATCTGCAACAATTTCAAAAATTCTTTTTTTTGTCTGTCAATATGGGGTGCTGTTTGTACATTAATGAGGAAAAAAATTAATTTAAATGATTTTAGCAAATGGCTGCAATATAACAAAGAGTGAAAAATTGAAGGGGGTCTGAATACTTTCCGTACCCACTGTAGAGGCTTTTAAGTGTGATGAAATCCAATGACCAATTCCTTGGTTTTGCTTATGTTATGATGCCAACAATACTTTCTGCACCAAAAGGCAGTTCTCTCCACCTGGCTCCTACACTCAATCTCATTCACCTTGTCAATACCCTCTATCAGTGCAGAATCACCCAAGAACATGACATGGCCTGGTGTTGCAGTCTGAGGTGTAAAGCATGAAGATGAAAGGAGACAGCACTGTTTTGTGTGGTGCACCAGTGTCCATGTACATCTACAGTCATTGAGCCTCACAAGCTGTGAGGACACATAAGCTCATCCAACTGCATAGAGGAATCACATCCAACTGCATAGAGGAATCAAAACCTAAAACCCTGATGGTACTACCAACTTTCTTCACATTGGAATAACCTTTGTGGTCCAGATACATAATTTTATAAAATCTTCTACTCTGAGTGTAGGTAAACATCATCTTTCACAAGATGAATCATAAAGTCCAAGGACAGAGACTCAAAAGCCTTAATGATGTGGATGTATGTGACACTGGTCTGTAATCTTTAGGTAAAGAGGCAGCTGCCTTTTTTAACACTTGAACAATGCTTCCACAGCTGCCGCACTTTTGGAGCATTAGTGACAAAATAAATGAGTGACAGAAGATACCATAAAGTTAGTCAGCATAGGCCTTAAAAACTAGAGGACTGACTCCATCTGACCTTGCAGGCTTTCTTGTGTGTAGCCTCCTTAATTCTCTCCTCACTTGGGGCCTCATGTATAAACGGTGTATATGGCCATGTCCACACTCAATATGGGATGTATAAAAAACAAAATTTTGCATAAAGCCACACAGATTTTCACAGCACCCTCACACCGTGCGTATACACTTTTCTGCTTGGATTTGAGGTCTCCCTTTCTTTTTAAGATCCACAGTAAAACACATACAAACAACATGAAAATGAATGACTTCAACAGAAAATTAACCTTGTATTGGATGAACAAATACAGTAAAAGCCAAACACAGAAGGACCCGAGATATAATAAAAAGGACAGGAATAACACGGCTCTTCAAAAAAAAAAAACCATTTTGCTCCAGTCAAAAATGTTGGATTTTCTTTATAGATGTGATGGTTCTGAATCCAAATCCAGCAACAGAATTGCTCTGTCACATCCAGTTTTGATAGATGGTTTAAAATGAAAAAATATATACATTTTTCAGAAAAAAAAATTAATTCATTATTTGACTTGGAAAAAATGCTAAATTAAACATTTTACTGTTATAAATACAATTATTATTTCCAATGTATAGTCACTTGGTAGTTTTTTCTTCTTATAATGCTCTCAAAGTGTTTCAGAGTAGAATGTCCAACAGAGGTCTTCAAAAATAGTGATTCCTAGTGGAACCTGTCCCCATATTCTATTTCACAGTTTGCTTACCTATTACCTTGTAAAGACGGATCAATCCAACCCTACATATTTCTGTTAAAATAATTTAAACAACTTTCTCTCTTCTAGACAATAAAAAGCCATCTTTCTAACTGAAAAATTTTAGTTATTTTGAACGAGTAATAGGAAAAAAAAAATACAGACTGAGAACAAATAAAGTGCAACAAATATTTGATTTTGGGTTGTCTCCACCTGACTAATGTTAAAAACAAGGAACAGTGATATTTTTCTGCTCATATTTTACTACAAATAATATTCTGAGCATGAAAACTACTTATGTTGTAAAACAACTTGTTTTTCAAAAAAATCACGTTTTTTTTTAAAATGGCAATTTTCACTAAATCCCAATGTCTCATGAAAATCATAAAGAAATTCCAGTTTCATAAATGGATTCTGCACACACAAATCTATACATTACACAGACGTTTTTGTGCAGGATAATTTTAGCACAGAACTGTGTTATTTAGAATTATGAAAAGATTAAATTTCATACCTTTCTAAAAGTGCAATTTTTAAAACTATGTCAAATGCGGGTACGGAGCAATTGCAGGTTAAGGACCTTGCTCAAGGACCCAAAGAAGTGGAGTTACTTTTTACGGTATTCGAACCGTCAACTTTCTGATCGCCAGATCAAATCCCTAGCCTCAAAGCCACCACTCCGCCCTATACTTATAAGAGCTACGAGGTGTTGCAGAAAAGTAATGAGACTGGCAACACTGCAAGCGATCTGGCAGCGCTGCGCTGTTGTCCTTGATAGAGCACGTGTATCAGTACCCTCCCATAGCTCAGTGCAAGTTTCAACTCCTTCCGTTAACTACGTGATTTTTGTGACAGCTATTAGCGAAGTTGTGTTTTTCGTTGTGCGTCACGCAAAATGGAACAGAGGAATTTGGAGCAACGTTGTGCCATTAAACAGCAAGTGTGACGTTTGAAAAGTTAAAACAGGCCTATGGGGAACATTCTTTATCCCGAGCTCAAGTTTTTCGCTGGCTCAAATCATTTTGGAAGGCAGAAAACACGTTGAAGATGAAAACCGTTCAGGGAGGACTTCAACTTCGAAAACCAATGAAAACATTGAACATGTGAACACTCTTGTGAGATCAGACCGTTGTTTAACATTAAGAATGTTGAGTGAACAATTAAATTTGAACAGATTTACCGTTCATCAAATTTTGAAAGAACATTTGCACATGCGAAAGGTCTGTGCCAAAATGGTGCCAAAAAACTGCCCTCGCCATAACAGAATTTTTGACCTCAAAAGGCATTCCTGTGGTTCCCCAGCCCCCTTATTCACCTGACCGCAGTCCGTGTGACTTTTCCTTTTCCTAAACTGAAAAATGTCCTCAAAGGACATCATTTCGGGACTTTAGAAAACATCCAAAAGAGTGTAACGGACATGCTGAAGACCATACCGGTTGAAGACTTCCAGCGCTGCTACCAACAGTCTCCATCGGTATGTAGCTGACCAAGGGAACTACAGTACTTTGAAGGGGATAACATTGATGTTTGAAAAAATGAAAAACTTTGGTAAATAAAAAATCAGTCTCATTACTTTTCTGCCACACCTCGTATATTGTAATTTTTATTTACAAATGAGTCCAATGAGCAAATATAATTTTATTCAGTTAAAATTTTACAAAACATTCAAATGTGAATCAGTGAATGGAATATATTAAGGCTTACCATCCCCCCAAGACCCCCAAATTAAATAAAGTAAATATTTAGACTTCTACCTTGAACTTACATTTACAGGCTGGGTATGAATGTTAGAAAAAGCATTTTTACCCGGATATGTATGTTCATGGATAATGTGCCTAATACAAATGCATTGAATTTAACTGAACATGCCTAACAAATGTTACTTTTGAAATAACTGTAAAAATAATAAAAAGAAGAGATGATTAACATTACTTAAAGTATGTTCATTATTACAGGACTAAAATATACAATATATTGCATCATTTTTTTAACAGATTCTTATAAAATTGTATTTTTTATAATGTATTTGGCAATGGTTTACTCAGTATTTTACTGTGGATTGTCTGTATCTTTGCCTGCAGTGCACTGGTGCCTCATTGTGGTTTGAAGCAAAACTGCAAATAATTATGTGAAGAGTGACATTAAAAATTAAGTGAAAAAAAAATGGACTGAAGTAGTCCTACAATTTTTTGTAAAAATTTCAGCATTCATAATTTAAACAGAAACAAAACATTATAAAAATGTGTATTAATTTTTCAAATAAGATGTAAATGCTGAACACTTGGCAAAACCAATTGTTCTTTAATGATTTGATTTCTTTCAAAGGATACAGTTATATGAAAATAATAAAATTATCCCCTGCCATTTTTCTGACTCACTCTGTGACCACAAGCATTACTGGCCAGTTCTCCAAATCTAGAAATATACAAACAGCTGCATTCGGCACTTAACATTTTATTACTTATTTTGAATTCAAAGGTACCAGCTAAATAAGCACATGTGAATGTAATAAGTTCAAGCCTGGACAGAATATCAAAAATTAAAACACAAGATAATTTCATTCAGAAATTTTAATCTGAAAAAAAAAAAAATAATTATATTACATATATATATACACATTTTTCTTATTTCCTAAACACCACTGAAACAAAGTTTAAACCATTTTAATAAGTTATAAACAGTTGTGTATATATATATGTACAAAATATTGAGTTTATTTGTAAGTGTTTCAGGATAACAAAAGGTAAAAATAAAATAAGCCATTCACAATAGAACATTTCACTATTTTGCAAATTAAAAAAGTTAAAAAGCATTTCCGCTCTATTAAAGGATACATGCTGTTATTAACATGTATATTAACTGTTTTGCTTGTGAATGAAAATAAGGAAGCATCCCTTTCTACTTTATGACACACTTTTTCTTTATTGCTCTCTGAAGAAGGTCCATTTTTGCACATATTCCTTTATGATTGCCAGATTTCTTAATGTTTTGTTGATAAAACTGTAAAGAAAAGGATACCTGATAAAGCAGAACATCAATTCAATGTAAAGATGTGACTGTGGCTACACACAAATTAAATTACTAAAGTAAATTTGTTTACATTTAGAAAAATTTAAAGATACAAAATTCTTAAAATAAAACCAGAAACTAAATACTAAAATCACTTTCCAAAAGCAAGGTCAAAACGAAAGAAATGCAAAAATAAATTACCATTTCATTTGTCTTTTGTAATTTATTCAAAAGACCACAAAAAACTTACAAAAGGAAAGAGGAGCAAGGTCATGGATAGAATCTAATGTCTATCTGGTTATGGAGTTACTTAAAATTCATTATCGTGCTGCAAAGATTACAACACCTGGTGCCTGTTTTCTAATTACAGGTTTATAGTGTTACTATTCTAATGTGTGCAGAGTACAGTGATATTCTTAATTTTTGTGTGATAATCCAGATGCAACACTTTACCACTCTCCGACAACATAAATTAGTGAGTATAACTAAATGACACTGAAACTGCTTGCTTCTTTAACTAAGAAATCTCCGAACACACTACTTTTTCAGGTTGCTCAGATGCTAATGTTTACATTTTAGATGGGGAGTCACCCTGGCAATAGGAATTAAATAATAAATTGCACGATTAAGGGAAATACAGGAAAATAAACAAACTGAAGAGATGAACAGAGGTTGTTGCACACACAAAACAATGAAAAAAGTAAAGATACCAAAGAGAAAACACAGTGTGTGACACGCATTGTACCATGAAAAAAGCAATAGGTGCATGTTGCCTCAAAGATTGCAATATTCTATATTTGCTACAGTCATTGTCTAGAATATTCTGCCAACCACCATCTTTATTTTGTATATAAACATCTGAAGAATGTGTCAGTCAGCTAAGAACATTGACACTTGGTCACATATACTTTCTTATAAGGTTCTGCCCTTTCAAACAAGGTAACACATTTCTTTCTACTGTCTACCAATTGTAAAATTTTGATATAGATGACACAGCTCCTCACATTTTTTGGTGATGACAGCAACTGAGAAGGAAATAGCAGTAACAATTTGCTTAAAACAGTAATTGTAGACATGAGCATTTTAGATATTTCATAACATTTTTTCCTGACACCTTCTGGGATACTTTCATGGTCTTTGGAAGCATATTCCAACAATTATGATAATAATGTTGAAAGTGCATTTTTTGGTAAAAACATTACTACATTTTGCAGGTTATTCTGATTTAATATATGTATACAACATAAATAATCCTTCAGCAGTACAAATGTCTGCCCTTTTTTATGGGTAAAACCTGAATACTAAGTGAAGTATGATGAAGTTACAGCCAGTTAAATCAAAGTAGCAGAAAATGACCAAAAATGAGTTTAAAAGGTTAAGAAATCTGAATCATTTCGATTTACCTGTACAACTTGACTTATAAAACCATGCCATATGACCTCAAATAGCCACAGGAGGACTATTGCAAGTTCTCACCAATCCGGAAATTATTAAACAACAGGGTAAAGGTTTTAGAATTTTCCCATTTATTTTAAGATACAGTGGTGTGAAAAACTATTTGCCCCCTTCTTGATTTCTTATTCTTTTGCATGTTTGTCACACAAAATGTTTCTGATCATCAAACACATTTAACCATTAGTCAAATATAACACAAGTAAACACAAAATGCAGTTTTTAAATGATGGTTTTATTATTTAGGGAGAAAAAAAAAATCCAAACCTACATGGCCCTGTGTGAAAAAGTAATTGCCCCCTTGTTAAAAAAATAACCTAACTGTGGTGTATCACACCTGAGTTCAATTTCCTTAGCCACCCCCAGGCCTGATTACTGCCACATCTGTTTCAATCAAGAAATCACTTAAATAGGAGCTGCCTGACACAGAGAATTAGTCCAAAAGCACCTCAAAAGCTAGACATCATGCCAAGATCCAAAGAAATTCAGGTACAAATGAGAACAGAAGTAATTGAGATCTATCAGTCTGGTAAAGGTTATAAAGCCATTTCTAAAGCTCTGGGACTCCAGCGAACCACACCATTATCCACAAATGGCAAAAACATGGAACAGTGGTGAACCTTCCCAGGAGTGGCCGGCCAACCAAAATTACCCCAAGAGCGCAGAGATGACTCATCCGAAAGGTCACAAAAGACCTCAGGACAACGTCTAAAGAACTGCAGGCCTCACTTGCCTCAATTAAGGTCAGTGTTCACGACTCCACCATAAGAAAGAGACTGGGCAAAAACAGCCTGCATGGCAGATTTCCAAGTCGCAAACCACTGTTAAGCAAAAAGAACATTAGGGCTCGTCTCAATTTTGCTAAGAGACATCTCAATGATTGCCAAGACTTTTGGGAAAATACCTTGTGGACTGATGAGACAAAAGTTGAACTTTTGGAAGGCAAATGTCCCGTTACATCTGGCGTAAAAGGAACACAGCATTTCAGAAAAAGAACATCATACCAACAGTAAAATATGGTGGTGGTAGTGTGACGGTCTGGGGTTCTTTTGCTGCCTCAGGACCTGGAAGGCTTGCTGTGATAGATGGAACCATGAATTTTACTGTCTACCAAAAAATCCTGAAGGAGAATGTCCGGCCATCTGTTCGTCAACTCAAGCTGAAGCGATCTTGGGTGCTGCAACAGGACAATGACCCAAAACACACCAGCAAATCCACCTCTGAATGGCTGAGGAAAAACAAAATGAAGACTTTGGAGTGGCCTAGTCAAAGTCCTGACCTGAATCCAATTGAGATGCTATGGCATGACCTTAAAAAGGCGGTTCATGCTAGAAAACCCTCAAATAAAGCTGAATTACAACAATTCTGCAAAGATGAGTGGGCCAAAATTCCTCCAGAGCTCTGTAAAAGACTCGTTGCAAGTTATCGCTAACGCTAGATTGCAGTTATTGCTGCTAAGGGTGGCCCAGCCAGTTATTAGGTTCAGGGGGCAATTACTTTTTCACACAGGGCCATGTAGGTTTGGATTTTTTCTCCTAAATAATAAAACCATCATTTAAAAACTGCATTTTGTGTTTACTTGTGTTATATTTGACTAATGGTTAAATGTGTTTGATGATCAGAAACATTTTGTGTGATAAACATGCAAAAGAATAAGAAATCAGGAAGGGGGCAAATAGTTTTTCACACCACTATATAGTTTACAAATGGAGAAGATTAAATCCCATGGTGTCTTTACCTAAACCTTCACAATATTGTCACTGAATCAATTAGGAAACTCACATAGAACAGCCTAAACAATGCAGACTCTTCATTGAAGAATTTATAGATCACAGGTAGACTTTTTAATATGATGCACAGAAATTAACATTCACAAAAACAGAAGGTGTTCCCCCACTCCAGAACATTCTTAAAAAAACCACTGAGGCTCACTTTATGTTTGAAGATATTATCCCATCAACTGTCCAAGAATATTTTCTAACTATTTGAGAGTACAATTAATCCTTTTTGGCTCCAAACAAACACGTTTGGCAAATCCTAAAATTGCCACTGCAATAAATGCACAAAAAGAAAAGAAAAATGCCAGCTATGCAATTTGATTGATGAGACCTTAGAGTGACCACTGATTTGGTAAACTGATTGGAATGAATGCCAGTAGCCACCATGGTACACCAGGACTGAACTTGGGAATCCCTGCATTAGAATATAAGAACATTAGAAAAATGTTGACGACAACATAGGCCATTTAGCCCTGCAAAAGCTTGCCAATCCTAGCCATCTACTTTCTCCACAATAATCGGAAGTTTTAGATGTCGCAAAAATTCCACTCTCTTATACTGTACTTTGTAATTTACTTCATGTGTCTGTGGTTCCCCGTGTGAAGAAAGAACTCTGACATTTATATGAACTTTACTCGTAACAAGTAAACATATTCTAAGGTAATGACCTGGATCCACTGTGCTAATTCTTTTACTAATTGTAAAAATTTCAGTCGCCTCTTATTTTCCACTTGCTTAAACTGAAAAGATTCATATTCTGTAAACTTTCCACATAACCAACACCCTGGAGTGCTGAAATCGGCCTAGTCTTCTCTAGACATTTTTGGCACTGCTATGTCTATTTTGTAGCCTGGAGACCAAAACTGCACACAGTACTCCAGTAGAGGTCTCACCAATGTGTTATAAAGCTTAAGCATAATCTCCTTTGACTGGTAAACATCGTGCTATACAATCTGAAATTCTGTTAGTCTTCTTAACACTAGAATTCCTGAAGCCTACGAAAAAACTCAAAATCCCAGGCCACCTTAAATTCCTTCACAACTCTCCTCATCAGCGTCTTTTGTTTTGTAAATGTGTTGATCAGCCCAAGCAACAAGTAGTGTGCTATCCCATCCCCCCACCGCCGCAGCTCAACTCGGGCAGCTGTTCTCTCAGCTCATGGCTCTTTATCTGCGTGTGAGATGCCTTGAGTTGTATAGGGTAAATATCGTTATTTTGTGCACTTCATGTGTGTTCCACGTCTACAATGATCTGTGTAAGTGTAGAATGAAAGGAAATGCAAGGCAAGAAATGCTGAACACATACCTGAAACAGAAACTTTTCCATGTTATACTACCATATATATTCACGTATAAGTCCATCCATCCATCCATTATCCAACCTGCTGAATCCGAACACAGGGTCACGGGGGTCAGCATATCAATCTTTTGGACCAATAGAGTAAGTTTTCCGCATTCGACTTTGATGACGAATATTATAGAATACCAGAAATTATATGGTAAAATCAAGTCCCGACTTAGCCATGGGAGAACTTATCCGTGAGTATATATGATAGTAATGATGTGACGTGTATAATTTGTAAAACTTTAACACAAATTATTCAAGAATAAAACCAAAGTAAAAAAAAAAAAAATATTCAATTTACATGTTGATGTCAATTAGTTAAAAACCCAAGCTCAAATGTCAATTGACAAAAAGTTGATATGTATTCTTGGATGGTGCAGAGGTAAGAACTGGTGCCTTAAAATCAAAAGGTTCTAGGTTTGAATCCAGGCACTCCGCATTTTGAGTATTGTGCTGCTATTATTACTACTATAATAAAAACACACATTTGAATTGAGTCTGTAACATCCGGTGCAAATTTCGACTACTTAGTGAAGTACTTCTGTCAGTGTCTGTCACGTGGTACAACAAACTTGCCACTCCCTTTCTGAGTTAATGACTTTTATCTCCATTTTTTTCACAAGATCATTTATGACCACAGTTGGTGCTGTGGTTGATGCCTGCTCAGAATTATTTGTTGTAATGGCAATCAAAGATACAATGTCCCGCGACCTCTATCATGCGGTATTTGCACTTAACAACAAAGACACCCATGCAGAATGTGTGAAAAAAGGAAGGTTTGCTGCAATTTCGGACATTTGGCAATATTTTGTTGAGAGCTGGGTTTTGAGTTAAAACCCAGGGAAAAGACTTTCCGAGTCTGTGGTTATAAAGCATATGGAGCCATTTCTGGACAAAGGCAGTACCGTAACAACACATGGCTTCTTCACAGCGCTTTTGCTGGTTAATAGACTGCTGCACCGCAACACAACTCTGCTTGGCACCATAAGTAAAATGGGACCTTCAGCTAAAGTCATTTCAGTACGTGAGCAACTCTCCACACTAGTGTTTAGATCTGGCAGTACCATGTGTATTCAAGCCTAACATTTTTACTTGCTAAGTGTAATGATGCTTTACATTTACTTACATTAAATTTAATTTTCCACAAATTTGTCCAAGCCTGTATGCTGTTCTAGTCCCTCTGTTATGATGCAACAGATTCTAGATAATCTGCCAATCCACGTAACTTGGTTTCACCTGAAAACTTAACCGGCTTATTACTTACATTTCTATCCAAATCATTTATATATATCAAAAATAGTTGAGGCCCTAACACCAACCCCTGTGGAATACCACTGTTAAAGTCAGCCATTCTGATAAGGTTCCTTGCACCATGACCCTTTGCTACCTGTGTCTGACCCAATTTTGCATCCATCTATAAACAACACCCTGAACTGGGACTTCATTTAGTCTGATATTCAATCTCTCATGTGGCTCCTTATCAAATGCTTTCTGAAAAAGATAAATAATATCATGTACTCCACTTTGATCCTATCCATTTGTTGATTCTTCATAGAATTCCAGCATGTTGGTAAAACATAACCTTCCTCTGCTGAACCCAAGTCTAACAACTGTAATCTAACTGTATTCAAATCTAACATTTCCACTTCCTATCTTAGAGTTACCTACATTCAATTTCTGTAATGATTCAACTAATTCTAGATTACCTGCCATCCCACCTAGCTTGGTATCATTTGCAAATTTAACTGGCTTGATGCTTACATTTCTATCCAGATAATTTATTAAAATAGCATTGGCATTAGCACTAACCCCTGAAGGACATCACTTTTAACTGGGGCTGGGAATCGATTAAAAAAAAAAAAAGAGAATTACTTAATCACATAGATGTATGTAGGTAATCATAATTAATTACATCGAACATTAAAACATGTAATTAAAAAATGAATACATAAATCATGAAGTAAATACACACTGAATCACAAAATTAATGCAGAATCACCACAAAGGAATTTTACAAAAATAATGGCGTAGTTTAAACTTAAACAATAACCTTAAATCTAAACTTTTAACAAGATACTACTTGAGCAAGCACAAGCGGAAATTCGATGCCTTCATAAAAGGCATTTTGATAAGAAGACAATAAGAAAACGAGGCCAATGTATTAATTACAAAATTGGCATGGCATATGAGACACAGACATGTTAAAGTAAAAGACGATCAAAAAGACTGTTGACTTTGAAAGCACTGCTGAAGACTGATTTAATCTAAAAAATACACACCTCTTAAAAGTGCATACATTAAAACTTGTGTTAAAGCTCCACAAATACTATCCTCAGTTGTTCATCACCATCAATTATACTATACACAAGTGTTTTTCCCACTGGTGCACCATGGAAATAACAGTGTAGTGCCCCTAGGTCTAGACTTGAGTGAAACATGATCCCGAGGTGGTCGAGACCAGTCTGAGGTCCTGCCGACAAAGGCTGCTGCATGATTGCTGTTTTGCAGACACAACCCTGCAAAGCCGAGGGCCAGTGCACATATGAGTTACCTCTGACCCTGGGACAGTGGAGTGAGGCAGAGAGGGGACTGCCTCTGTGGGCAAAGGGACGAAGCTGCCAGGAAATGCATCCAAAATGCTCACTAAGTGCTGTGTCTGCAAACACCAATCTAGAGTTAATGCTTTTGTGGTTGGTAGAATCGTGATGTTCCTTGAGATTTTTTGGGTTACAAATACTGCCACCACAGAAAAAAAGATTGGAAAACACTGCTCCACATCTATGCTCCTGGCATTCTAAAAAAGATATCCGTAGTTGCTAACTCGCTAAAAAATTGACATTGTGTATTGTATGGGTATGTTGCATCATTTGAATAATCTATACTAATAAAAGGCAAAGCCCTTACTGACTGACTCACTCACTCACTCACTGACTCATCACTAATTCTCCAACTAAATATTCATGGGTGAAGGACTGTGCTTACGCAGAGGAAGATGAGATGGTCAGGGTGGTGTTTGGCACAAACTCAGCGAAACTGCGAGAGAAACTTTTAAGTGCCGGGTCTTAGCTAACATTACATACAGCCGTGGACATCACACGAGATGGCACCAGCACAGCTGGGAACCTTCGATGCATGAACACCAAGCAGCTCACGTGAACTGACGCAGTGCACAGACAAAAACCAACAGTTCCAAAGAGTGCTGAACAAAAACCGAATTACACAATTGAGAAGGCAGCAAAAAAATATGAAGCGTCTGATACATACAAGCATATTCATAAGTGCAGCTACTGCGGAAACAAAGCACACGGTGGAAAAAGTCAATGTCCCACTAAAGGAAGACAGTGGAAAGAAAAAAAAAAACCCGTGCATGCAGTGTGTCACATCTCAGATAAAGAGAAAGACGAGCTGTTTATTGATGCAGTAAGAAACGAATCGATGAATGAAACCTCTTATCTTTACAACGATTGACAAACACGGAATGTAACTTGAACACAACACATCGCACAAATACGACCCTAATTGAAAGAAATAATGATAATCAAATCCTTGATGACAGCAACACTCAATAAGACTCACAAAACAATTACTGTATATTGACAATCATGTTACGTTATTTTTAAAATGTTCCCTTTTCTTTTTCATAACTTCTTTAACACACTACTTCTCCGCTGCGAATATATATATATATTACTCTAGCGCCGACATCCGAGTATGTATGCGCGCTTCCCGATTCATTTTACCCTCGCATCTCCTTGGTTTGGGATGTATGAAAAAATATGCGGTTAACGCAGAATCATGTTACATTATTTTTAAAATGTTTCCTTTTCTTAGCACAAGCACAGCTGAGAAGCTTCGATGCATTAACTCCATAATGCGTTAAAAAAATAACGCATTTAATCACACTTTCAATTCCAAGCAAAGGGGAACTTTTGTCAATGCATGATTTCCTGGTACATCGATTACACTGATGCACACATCACAGCTACAAAAATGTTAAGAGTCGGAATAAAGCGCGTTCCTATGACTGATCGGAGGAAAATTTCATTTCAAAAGACTACCCGACCGAAGCCTTGATAAAAGCATGGTTTTGTGCACACTCAAAAGCAAGCAAAATTAGATGCATTACAGTAAGCGGGGGATCATTACTGGGGATCATTGGACTTCCGTGACCGTTAGTAATTCTAATTACATCTAATTACAAAATATTCAATGATCACACTGTTTTAGCCTAATGTACAAAATAATTTTGGCTAAGGTTACTCAGAGTTTAAAGATTAAGTTGGTCAAATTACCTTATGTTTCTGACTTAAGAAAAACTGCACTTTATGTTGAAATTTTGGTTATTATTATTTAAAGACAATACCATTCTGAAAATGTACTTAAAGTACTTAAAATACCACTTTATTTTTAAGTCTGCCCAATTTTAACCAGGGATGATATTTTTGTTTCTGTTTTGAATTCAAATGCAGTTTAAAAGCATTTTTTTTTTCAGAAATTAAAAGAGCTTGAGTTTACAATATTCATGTCCATGTCTATTATTTGATTCTGTCGCCCACTAAAACCCTTTTAAATTAAAAAAAAACATTTGCGATTTGGGGCAAATTTTCATGTGTGATTACATACGATTAATCAAGATTAATTATTATACAGCCTCTAATTAATTGGATGAATTTTTTTTAATCGAGTCCCACCCCTAATATACACTCACCTAAAGGATTATTAGGAACACCATACTAATACGGTTTGACCCCCTTTCGCCTTCAGAACTGCCTTAATTCTACGTGGCATTGATTCAACAAGGTGCTGAAAGCATTCTTTAGAAATGTTGGCCCATATTGATAGGATAGCATCTTGCAGTTGATGGAGATCTGTGGGATGCACATCCAGGGCACGAAGCTCCCATTCCACCACATTCCAAAGATGCTCTATTGGGTTGAGATCTGGTGACTGCGGGGCCATTTTAGTACAGTGAACTCATTGTCATGTTCAAGAAACCAATTCGAAATGATTCAAGCTTTGTGACATGGTGCATTATCCTGCTGGAAGTAGCCATCAGAGGATGGGTACATGGTGGTCATGAAGGGATGGACATGGTCAGAAACAATGCTCAGGTAGCCCGTGGCATTTAAACAATGCCCAATTGGCACTAAGGGGCCTAAAGTGTGCCAAGAAAACATCCCCCACACCATTACACCACCACCACCAGCCTGCACAGTGGTAACAAGGCATGATGGATCCATGTTCTCATTCTGTTTACGCCAAATTCTGACTCTACCATTTGAATGTCTCAACAGAAATCGAGACTCATCAGACCAGGCAACATTTTTCCAGTCTTCAACTGTCCAATTTTGGTGAGCTCGTGCAAATTGTAGCCTCTTTTTCCTATTTGTAGTGGAGATGAGTGGTACCCGGTGGAGTTTTTGCTGTTGTAGCCCATCCGCCTCAAGGTTGTGCGTGTTGTGGCTTCACAAATGCT
This sequence comes from Polypterus senegalus, assembly GCF_016835505.1. Classification (NCBI taxonomy): domain Eukaryota; kingdom Metazoa; phylum Chordata; class Cladistia; order Polypteriformes; family Polypteridae; genus Polypterus; species Polypterus senegalus. Next base: position 179,646,253 of record NC_053156.1, on the reverse strand, counting down.
TTGCTGCATACCTCGGTTGTAGCCAGTGGTTATTTCAGTCAAAGTTGCTCTTCTATCAGCTTGAATCAGTCGGCCCATTCTCCTCTGACCTCTAGCATCAACAAGGCATTTTAGCCCACAGGACTGCCGATACTGGATGTTTTTCCCTTTTCACACCATTCTTTGTAAACCCTAGAAATGGTTGTGCGTGAAAATCCCAGTAACTGAGCAGATTGTGAAATACTCAGACCGGTCCGTCTGGCACCAACAACCATGCCACACTGAAAATTGCTTAAATCACCTGTCTTTCCCATTCTGACATTCAGTTTGGAGTTCAGGAGATTGTCTTGACCAGGACCACACCCCTAAATGCATTGAAGCAACTACCATGTGATTGGTTGATTAGATAATTGCGTTAATGAGAAATTGAACAGGTGTTCCTAATCATCCTTTAGGTGAGTGTATGTATATATATATATATATATATATATATATATATATATATATATATATATATATATATACACACACACACACACACACACATACCCATATTATATATATATATATACATACATACATACATACCCCTCTTCCCCAGCCCCCTATGTCAGTATGTAAAAAATTTTAAAAGTAGTACATAATACGGTACTGGATGTGTACATAATTTTTCTTTAGGTGCACACTTAACTTATTTGTATTGTAAACACCCACAATCAGTTGGGGAGGAACAACTGCAGGACACGTTTCAGGAGTTTGAAACTAATGAGCTTTTATTGATTGCTTCCAAGCTAAACTCCAACCATTGTAGCGACGCCTCAATTTTCTACTCTCAATCAGACTTGTTCAACTCTTTTACGCTGCTTGTCTTCCACTTTAGGGTTACAGACCCAAAGCACGCTGCTCTTTCACTCTCATTCCCCACTACTAGCTCGTTCACTCACTGTTGTTCCCACATATTGTCATTCTCCTTCTCGTTCCCTACACATGCCACTACTGTACACTGTGTTCTCCTTCTCTCTGTCTCCAGTGCTGACAAAATGAGAACACCACCCAGCACCTGCCACCATTTCTTCTGGGTTCTCCTCCTCCCGCTGAGGTGTTTCATTAGCATATTGCAAAAATTAATGTGTTAACTTTCCCAAGCCTGCTTTTAACATCACTTAAACCTGACAAGATTCCTCACAACATAATCCTTTGTTTCCTATGTTTAACCAATTTTGCACTAATCTATATATCACGCCCAGAACTCCAAGTTATTTTAGCTTTATTACTAGCCTCTCATGTGGGTCCTTATCTAATGCCTTCTGAAAAATCTAAATAAATTATATCATATGCACCTTTCCAATTGTTTCCTTTTGTTGCTTCCTCATATAATTACAGCAATTAGTAGAACATAAACTCCCTTGTCTGAACCCATGCTGACTGCGTCCTAAAACACCTGTTCTTGCAATGTTATTGCTTAATCTGCTCCTTAATAATTTCTTACATTAAATTTACCTATGATGAATGTTAAGCTTTACTGGGTTACAGTTACTTGGATCTACCCAATAACCCTTTATATATAACAGGATAATATTTGAGTTTTTCCAGTCCCTAAAAATTTCACCAGTGCACAGCGACTTCCTAAAAGTAAGTACTCACTATCCTCCTTCAGCACTTGAAGGCTGAAGTTATTAGTCTTATACGCTTTACAGCTGTTTTTCCATTTGAATTTTTTTTTTATCTTCTTATTTAACCTCAACAGTTTTTTTTGTTAATTTCCTATTGCTTCCAAAGTTTCGAAGAACTTGCCCTGCATTACATGTAAAATGCTTTTAAGCATGTTTCACTGCCCCACAACTGTCTCCACGCTTAAAAGTTTCTTAATTTATCCTCTTTTGGCTTTGCGACATTTGCTTAAAATTTGCATTACTAAAGTTAAACTTAACAGTTTTAGTCTTTATGGTCATGTGATCCTAGCAGGTTAATGACATTTACACCCAGAATTCCAACCTGAATTCTAGACAGAAATGTTGGAGGAGAAGGGCTGTTCATACAAGACAGACAACCCCTAAAACAGCTTTACACAAATGAATGGGCAAAAATTCTTCAAAGCTGTATTCTTTGTAATTAAAAAAAAAAAAAATAAAAAAAAAGGTTTCTTTTAACTACAGAATAAAAAGTACGGTAAAGATTACATTTATATTAAATGAAGTGTCACTGATTATTGAATTAAAAGGTTTACTTGTATAAGAGGATAATTGCATTTCTGTTAAATAAATCTGTTTAATTTAATGAATAATGAAAATTTTTTTTGCATGAATGTCTGTTTTTCAGATCATGTTAATGAAGCACAAGAGATCAGATACAATTTTTATTTTTATACATCACAGTATATCAATGATACCACTTTCAAATAGCTGCCAACTTGTCACAAAGTGTGTGTTTGTCCCAGATGTATCTGGGGGGTGTTGGGGACTTGTAATAAGTATAGGTACACCTTCAACACCATCCTTGTAGCAATTTCCTGTAGTCAGTCATAATCATGAAAAAAACAAGCCCTTTTGCCTCCTTTTTATTTTACTTAGGGCACATATGACTTTGGTATTTGCTCTCTCTTTCTGTTAACTTAGTTTAAATTATTTCTTTACAGTTTTACCACTTATTACAGAATAAATAAAAAATAGACCCAATGTCATATAATTACTGTTTACCACAGTCACTACCACCTTTCAATGCTAAAAATATATTTTAGAGTTTCAGGACTGCTCTCATCTCCTATATTCTTTTTTTTGTCTGTTCTTTAATTCTTAGATCTGAATATACAGTCTATATCATGAGATAACTTAGTTATTACATCTGTGTTTAAAATGGGCTATTACCAACACGACACTTATGTATTATGAAAGGTTTATAATTCTATAATATAACAGTGGGTACTACATTTTTATTTCCATTGCAATGGAGTAAATCTTGCAATGTATTCCATATACACTTGCAACTAATGTCTAAGCTTATGCCATTATTTAAACTGACAAGCTGTGCATGCCCTAATTTATAATACATTACAATGAAGTGCAAATAGTAAATTGTTATTAGAAAATGCTATCACAAATGACACTCACCTTTTTTTATACACAAGAACATCATTATAATTTGTCTTCTTTAAAATTTATGGCTTTGAAAAACAATTCTACTTTATCGAAGTATTTATGTATCAAATTAATACTTTCAGACCATTTATTTTTCTCAGAATTGGTGTATGTAACCAGATTTTCAGCAAACTGCAAACTCAGTTTAAGAAACCTGCAATAAAAAGACACAAATTAGCTTTTAAACTTTTTTCTCTGAACCATGATATGTATATTTTAAATGTACTTTTCCAGAAATGGAAAACATCAGCTGTAAAACAACAATTATATATCTTCAGAAACTGTTATAGACCATACCAGTTTAAATATTTAAATTTACAGACAAAAAAAATTAATTAACTAAACTTAATTATTCTTTGGAAATTCAAATCAACACAAGACATTATCAAATTTCCTGAAAGGGAGAGAATTTAATAAAGAATAAAAACTACAGTGTATACAATATGTAACATATAATTTGTTAGGCATGCCAGGCCTTAAACTTCCTAGAATTATGTGATGATGACTTGACAGGTCCTAATGAAGACAAGAGAAAGGTGCAGATGAAAGATGACATGAAAACAAGTCATCCAATGCTAGCTCACAAAATGTACTTGTATAGTGCAAGGCAGTTTTGATATGTGGTAATTTTAAAAGTGATATTATTTAGTGAAATAAAATGAATGACACTTGCATTCTCCTAAAATTTTAAATTAGGCAAAAACAATGATGGCTGTGCTGAAAACACTATAAAAAATTATATCTGGACCGATACATATTGTGTTATTCTTATCACTCTTATTTCACTATAATTAAAGGAATATGCTCTGGATATTAGACATTGCAGTAGGTTTATCTGCTGAAGTTCATTTGATTAACAAAATAAAGTTGCTTGGTGAGGTGCTCTGTTTGCTGTAGCAACTGACTATTGCCATTCCATACTTACTGTGGGTATCTAAATTCAAATTGAATCCTTTACATATATTAAACATTTGTTAAACTAATAATAAATGGTAAATAAGAACATACTATACAAAATATTTTAATTTGAATCAAATTAATGTATGAGTTGGACTTGAGGGATGAAGTTAACATAGACATGTTTGCCAAAAATCAACAACACAATACTTCAGGCCAATTATTTACGTGGAAGGATTTTAGCTTTCTAGAGAATGATGAAACTTAGGACAGTGTGGCCAAAGTATAAGCTGGTGCTCTACGACAAAATTTTGCTGTTGTGGACAAAAGCTTATTGACATTAAAGCAGGCTTGTGCTTTCTATGCTTCAGCAATTACAGATTTATAAATATGTTGACTGAAAGCATAACCAAACAGTAACAATTATACCAGAGTTTTAAATGCCTTTCAGCGCATCATGTCTAAAAGCAAAAGAAATGACAAACTGCTCTAAAACCTGCATTGCTCAGTAGAGAGCAATCATTGGGGCTGCCCGAGTGATTGAAATATTACATTAGTGCATTTTGCTGTGTATTGTTCATGAAAAAGGAATGTGAAACTTTTCAGGGCTAGGGTTGGAGGATACTGACCAAATTCATAAGGCCAGGTTTATGCCAAAATGACTTATGAACAAGAAACAATGTTCTTAATTGGCTGTTATTTCTGACTTGAATCCCTTTGATGAATTTTGGAAAGATTGAAAAAAAAGGCTGCTGGAAAGTTTAGTTTAAGGGATAGTCTAATATGCCAAGAGTAACTGGCAAAAAACAATAATAAGCGTGTGAGTATAGTTAGTAACGATTTGCCCAATAAGACTCGTGTCAGTAAATATTTGTGCCAACATACTATATTGGGTCACGGATACTTATATTTCAACTTATCTGTAACAAAATAGCATTAGTTCTTAACTTGAACCACATTCTGCAAGGATGGGTTATGTCAGCCTGTAATGGACAATTTGGGTCCAGAAAATAAACAGATCAACCAATTACTAAAACAAAGACACAACTTGGTAGTTCTTGACCGGATTACTTTCTAGCAACTATAAAAATCCACGTTGTATCTAGATTAGTGGCATAGCTTCCCTTAATTATTATTATTTTGCCTTAGTTATTTAGGCAGCTTACTTACATCAGCATTCAGGTATAATAAAATCTCCATTGGTGCTTGACTGGATGGAATTATGTGAAGGCAATGGGATGTCATCATTGGAAAACATTGATTTTGCCCTGCCTCTTAATGTTGTTTTAGGCACTTTCACCACAAACTTTAGATGTTATTCTTAAGTACACCAAGTTTCAAACTGAATCAAACAACATTGGACTCTGCGCATAAGACACATGTCAACCTACCTGTTTGGGTCTGAGTTACAGTATGAATGCTACTGTAGAGCATATGTTCTTAGTAGGGAACATTTAGATTAAATGATATGCATGTGTCATACAAGAGCCTAGTGTTTCAAGCAGGGAGTGTTTAGATTAATTACGAAGTGTACACTTAATGTATAGTTTACATCAAAAGGAAAGGTCTGAAGACACTCTGTTTCTTGTTGGATAAACTACAGAAATGTGTTTTTCTTTTTTGTGGAAATGTTTCTAAGGAATCTTAAAAACTTTGGTACATTTAAAGCTCAGCTTCTAAAATAGTAATAAATACAAAAAAAAAGTCACCTGACACTATACGAATTCCAGCTATATGTAAAATTAGATTCCATTTTCAAACACTGGTCACTAAAGCCAAGCAGATCATTTAGTCCCAACTGAACCTAAATTCCCAAAGAATGAAATTACTATATTTTTAATAGCAAACCTAATACTTATCTTTTATACTCGATAGCTTTTCATTGTGTTATTCTACTTCCTTAATTGTATGCAGTTCTTCTTTAAAGTACCCTTGATTTTGAGAAGATACTACTGCAATAATATATCTTCCGGAATGCTAAAGACGTACTAGTTCTGGATGAAAAGTGGTAACCTGAGTGCCAATGGACTAAATTTCAACTTCTTCAACCCTAGTTACATAATAATTCTGTGGTGGCCTAAATGGTGCTGTCAATTTTTGCCATGTATGGAGCAATGTGGAGCCTGAGAAAAGACTGAAATAATGAAACCAAATCAGTGATGAACATGTCTTAAAAAAAATAATCCAACTTTTACATAGACTTCTCGAACAACAAAGTCTTGGCTACTGAGAAAGCAAACTGGATTTTTAATATTGGTATAACATAATTATACAAGGGGGAGTCAAGCTAAAGTCAGAAAATGGGATTTATTAACAAAACTGACAATGTAATTTCTCAATGTAGTCTCCACCCTTCTCAATGCACTTGCGCCACCTGCCTGGAAGTGCTTGGATTCCAACAGAATAAAAGGTTTTGTCTTTTCCTCGTAACCACTCATGTACTGCTGTCTTCACATTGTCATCTGTCTTGAATTCATGACTACCAGATGGTTGTTCAGCGGTCCGAAAAGGTTGAAATCACACAGTGCAAAATCTGGCAAATAAGGAGGATGTGGTAATACCTCAAACTTCAGTTTCTCCAGACAAACCTTGGTGTTCATAGCAGGGTTTGGGCCTGCACTGTCTTGCAGCAAAAGGACTCCTTGAGACAGCAGTCCCTGCCGCTTAGATCGAATAGCAGGCTTCACATTGGTCTCCAGCAAGTCACAGTAACTTGCACTAGTAACTGTAGTACCCCTTGGCATGTAGTGTCGGACAATCACTTGGGTGGGCGCATGAGTGATTACGAGGACAAGAAAACCTTTCATTCTGCTGGAATCCAGGCACTTCCAGGCAGATGGCGCAAGTACATTGAGAAGGGTAGAGACTACATTGAGAAATTACATTATAAGTTTATTTAAGGTTTGCTCCATTTTCTAACTTTTGCTTTACTCCCCCTCGTATAATAATAGAACAACATATGGGCAGATTACAATATAAATAAATTGTACAGCTGTAGAATATCAGTAATTCATACTATTGTTCTTCCTTTATTACCAAGCTACTTATTGAGAAGGCTGTTAGGGATCTTAGTTGCTTAAAATGCTTCAGACAGACCCTTTTCATATACTTGCAACTTATATTTTGTGTCACCACTAAAGCAAGAAAACTATCAAGAGCAAATCATGCCACAAAATACGTTTGTATTGGCTCTTCACACCAAGAGGAAGGCAGGGACTGGAACAGTTCTCCTTGTAAGCAAAGGGAGAACAAGCAAGCCAAAATGTGATTGAATGTCTTTAAAAGTGTTTTAGACATCATGACATCTAGAACTTTTGGGCATTTTGCAACTTTGTGTCCAAGTCTAACATTTAACAGAGATCTACTATCCCAAATCTTGGATCAGATGCCAATAGCTGCCTGGTGAGGGGTCAAATGTACTGACATCAGTTTAATTATTCATATTAATGTTTTTCTTAGGGCGGCACGGTGGTGCAGTGGTAGTGCTGCTGCCTCGCAGTTAGGAGACCCGGGTTCGCTTTCCGGGTCCTCCCTGCGTGGAGTTTGCATGTTCTCCCAGTGTCTGCGTGGGTTTCCTCTGGGCACTCCAGTTTCCTCCCACAGTCCAAAGATATGCAGGTTAGGTGGACTGGCGATTCTAAATTGGCCCTAGTGTGTGCTTGGTGTGTGGGTGTGTTTGTGTGTGTTCTGCAGTGGGTTGGCACCCTGCCCGGGATTGGTTCCTGCCTTGTGCCCTGTGTTGGCTGGGATTGGCTCCAGCAGACCCCCGTGACCCTGTGTTCGGATTCAGCGGGTTGGAAAATGGATGGATGGATGTTTTTCTTATTGAATCAATGTTAGTGTACCAGCACTTCAGAAAAGCAACCAAATATCTTTGCTTTCTAAACAGGTTTGAACAAATGATAATGGTCTTTGCAGGTGGCATCTTTAAGCAGTGAAAAATATACAGTGAACTGAAATGGGTCTCTTATGAGTGTCTCTGAATGTGAACGTACACCATGCTTTCATCTTGCTATTTCAGTTTTAAATGCCATTGAATGCCATAGAAATATATTGCATGAGAAAAATATAGACTAAATACTTTGTGGTGTGTGAAAGAAAATATATAAAGCACATGTGTCAACCTATGTTGTTTGTGTAGATTGAGGAACAAAAATTATAAATTAGAAGAAAGAAAAACATCCCTTTTCAAAACATACTAAAGTTTAAGAAGGAATCCCCTGGAGATTTTTTGTTTTTGTTAAAAAAAAAAAGTATTATTTCATACAAGAAATACAGTAAATGCTATGTTTAAGATTAATAACCGGTATGTAAGTTATATACATTTGCACTCACTATAAAACCACATAAATATACTTTAATATTTTATATTTCACAAATTTGTTAAATGCTAGTAAAACTATGTAACATTAAAACATATTCTTATCCATATATTAATTATATGTGAGAAACAAATCTACTGAATTACTTACTTTAGGTGGTCTTGCATTTTTTGTTGCGCACATAAATTGTAAACATTAAAAATGTACACAGTACAAATTAGCAAAAGCAACCTCATTGCTGGTGTAATATACTGTGTGCTAAAATACAAGAAAAAAGTAATGAAAGTTATAATTCAATTGTTCACTTTATTTATCACAACAGTAATACTCCACTTACAGTACAAACAACCTCATCATGACTATATTTCATTTCAGTTAGTAAAACTAAAGGCATGTTTCCTTAGTTAACTATCCTGCACAAGGGCAACTACAGGACCTAAAATAAAAATACATGAAAAAAACACACATAATTCCATCAGCAGTTAACTCAAATAAAAAAACAAACAAAAAAACTATCAATATGTTGCAATGGTAATATGGAATATGTAGGAGAGAGCAAAGGAAATACAACTGCATTATAAGAGAACATGAAAGTTATTAACTAATAAGGGAATTTACTCCTTCCTTTCCCTAATTTGTGTAGACACGGAATCAAATAAATCCAAACCATTTTCTGGTATTTCACAATTATGTTGCCAAATGCGTTTTTTGCATCTAATAACTAAAGTGACTTCAGTAGGTGCATAGTCTTGAAGAATCATTCTTTTCTCGAAATGTAAAGGGTGAATTAAAAAGTAGACATTATAGAATGGAAACAAAGCATTCAATAAAGTATACAGTGAATTCAAGACTACAAGGTAAGAGACTCTGAATGCAAACTGTGCCTCTTGAGAAAATCCATATATCAGAAACACTTAGTCACCTGCTGACAGAGGCTATCTCAACTACAACAATCATGAACCAACCCTAGAATGAATGTACATCCATCATAACACAACAGAACTAAAAGACGGGTAGAGACAGCAATCACAAGCCAGGTAACTTGTAGTAAAATAAAAAAAGTCACCGCAGAAGAGACTAACTTAATGAAATGTGTATAGCATACAAATTAATGCTGATTTAGACCACTTAAAGAATAATTAGTGTTGTCTAGGGATGGTATTTGTTTGTCATCTTAGAATCTAATTACAAGGTCTTATTGCTAAGTGCTATTATAGATGTAAATTGATTTAAGAATGTAAACACACTTATCATTGATGAAGTCTCTCAAAATTAAAAAAAGAACTTTCCATCAATGACCTTTTTTATCCTACAGGCTATTGTTATATTTGTAATAATAATAATACTATTAGCATAGCTGTCTTTCTGTCTTCAGGTATAGAAGGGAGAGATACCAGTTTCTCACAGAGGGTTGAGCCATTGGATTATAGCTGTTTGCAGTAATTTGTAAGTGTTGGAATTCTTTATCATTCGCTTTTTTATCGAAGTTAAACTTGAAATCATAATTCCTATAATTTGTGATACCCATGGGCAAAAATGTCTCTATATATTACACCATATAGTCAATTCAACTGTCAGTTCTGTTAACTGTACTATGCACTGGTAAACTACATCTGAACTAGCAAATATTTTGAAAGAAATGTATACATTTATTTCTCTTTTCAAAGTGTGTAGCCATGTAAGGTTAGATACTACATATACCAAAATATCTGCAGTTCCCCTCAAAATCCACTAGATGTCAGAAAAAGACAACTAAAGCATTTACAATGAAGAGTCTAAATTTCCACATCAAAGTGCATACTGTCATGTGGTGTGCAAAACAGTACTGCAATTCTATGTATCTAATCCCCCTTTGCATCAAGAAATAGACAAAAACAGATACTTGTATTAATAAAGACGAAATATTCTATATAAAAATAAGAAGCAAGTTCTTAAAGGTAAAGATTTTCTCAAAAAATTCAATGTCTTCAACCATCTCAAAATACAGCCACTATATATATACACACACACGCACACACACATATGTGGTGCCAAGCAGGCAAATACATTGATTTTCTGAATATATAAAGTCAAATCTTGAATATATAGTTATTTCCGAATATATAAAGTCAAAACTTGATTATATAAAGTCACTGTCGGAATATATAAAGTTAAAACTTGAATATATAAAATCAGTGTCGGTATATATAAAGTCAAAACTTGTTTTTGAATATATAAAGTCAAAACTTGAATATATAAAGCCAGCGTCGGAATATATAAAGTCAAAACTTGAATATATAAAGTCAGCGTCGGTATATACAGTGGTGTGAAAAACTATTTGCCCTGATCATCAAACACATTTAACCATTAGTCAAATATAACACAAGTAAACACAAAATGCAGTTTTTAAATGATGGTTTTATTATTTAGGGAGAAAAAATCCAAACCTACATGGCCCTGTGTGAAAAGTAATTGCCCCCTGAACCTAATAACTGGTTGGGCCACCCTTAGCAGCAATAACTGCAATCAAGCGTTTGCGATAACTTGCAATGAGTCTTTTACAGCGCTCTGGAGGAATTTTGGCCCACTCATCTTTGCAGAATTGTTGTAATTCAGCTTTATTTGAGGGTTTTCTAGCATGAACCGCCTTTTTAAGGTCATGCCATAGCATCTCAATTGGATTCAGGTCAGGACTTTGACTAGGCCACTCCAAAGTCTTCATTTTGTTTTTCTTCAGCCATTCAGAGGTGGATTTGCTGGTGTGTTTTGGGTCATTGTCCTGTTGCAGCACCCAAGATCGCTTCAGCTTGAGTTGAACAGATGGCGGACATTCTCCTTCAGGATTTTTTAGTAGACAGTAGAATTCATGGTTCCATCTATCACAGCAAGCCTTCCAGGTCCTGAAGCAGCAAAACAACCCCAGACCATCACACTACCACCACCATATTTTACTGTTGGTATGATGTTCTTTTTCTGAAATGCTGTGTTTCTTTTACGCCAGATGTAACGGGACATTTGCCTTCCAAAAAGTTCAACTTTTGTCTCATCAGTCCACAAGGTATTTTCCCAAAAGTCTTGGCAATCATTGAGATGTTTCTTAGCAAAATTGAGACGAGCCCTAATGTTCTTTTGCTTAACAGTGGTTTATGTCTTGGAAATCTGCCTTGCAGGCCGATTTTGCCCAGTCTCTTTCTTATGGTGGAGTCGCGAACACTGACCTTAATTGAGGCAAGTGAGGCCTGCAGTTCTTTAGACGTTGTCCTGGGGTCTTTTGTGACCTCTCGGATGAGTCGTCTCTGCGCTCTTGGGGTAATTTTGGTCGGTGGCCACTCCTGGGAAGGTTCACCACTGTTCCATGTTTTTGCCATTTGTGGATAATGGCTCTCACTGTGGTTCGCTGGAGTCCCAAAGCTTTAGAAATGGCTTTATAACCTTTACCAGACTGATAGATCTCAATTACTTCTGTTCTCATTTGTTCCTGAATTTCTTTGGATCTTGGCATGATGTCTAGCTTTTGAGGTGCTTTTGGTCTACTTCTCTGTGTCAGGCAGCTCCTATT